>NW_019154091.1:5665638-5862268 GCF_002288905.1 Enhydra lutris kenyoni
ATGCTCTCTGCCTGCCTCTCTGCCTACTTGTGATCTCTGTCAAATAAATAAATAAAATCTTAAAAAAAAAAAAAAAGGTAGGAAAAGCTTTTTGAAATTCTACAAATCTAGGAAAATACAAAGAAGAAAATAACAATTCTCTGTAGCTCATACCACCCAAAGTAACATCTGTTAATATCTTGGCATTTTTAAGGAAAATAATCACTGTATTTTTGATATTTTGATATGTGACCATCATTAGGCAGTGCACACAATGTAAATACTAAAATCTTCAGATTACCCTAAATCCCACCACCCAAAAGTAACCACCTATAACATTAGGCTGACAATCATTGCAGGCATCTTTCTCTGCATATATGCAGTGAGATTAATTAATGGATGCATGAATAGAAATACTTTTATAACAGTGGCAACAGTGGAATCATACTGGAAATGCTTTTTTAAAATAAAAAGCAGTAAGATTTAATTTCTTATATTGAACAGCAGAAAAAAAAATGGATGTAAGAAGTAAATAATTGTTGAACTTTAAGCAGATGTCTCTTTACTACAAGAATTATTTCCTGAAAGATCTCCCCTTATGGTTAAGAGAAATGGTCATGAAAAATGCTAAGAGGTTTGAGCAGGAGTAAATTGAGATTTTGTGAGACTTGAGAATTGAGAATTTGGGAGTCCTCTTTAAGAAAATGGAGGATAGCCTGACTCTGTAGTGCAATGGATAGTGCATTGGACTTCTAAAAAAATGGAGTATAATTCAATGGACTATTACACAGCCATATAAAGGATGAACTCTTGTTATTTGCCACAGCATGGATAGATCTAGAACGTATTATGCTAAGTAAACTAAGTCAGACTGAGAAAGATATTTCTCTCATGGGGAATCTAAAAAACAAGACAAATGAATAAACAAAAAGCAGAATCAGTCCTATACATACAGAGAACAAATTGAAGGTTATCAGAGGGAAGACAGTGGGGAGATGGGCAAAATGAGTGGGGGGGGTGGGAGATACAGGCTTCCAGTTATAGAATGAGTAGGTCACAGGAATAAAAGCACAGCACAGGGAATACAGTCAATGGTACTGTAATATCATCGTATGGTGACAGATGGTAGCTACACTTGCGGTGAGCCTAGCATAAGGTATAGAGCTGTTCTATCACTGTGTTGTATCCTGAAACTAATGTGACATTGTGTGTCAAGCATACTCAAATATAAAAAAACTAAAAGAACAAAGTCACTGGTAGTGCTAATATCACTCTGGTTTGTTACCAAAGTCATGACTTAAGGAATTGTTAAACTTAAATAAACGTAAAAAATAGAAATTTTAAAAGGGAAATGAAGTATATTTTACAAATTGTACAAAAGCTTTATGAAAGCTTTGCGGTGGCAACCCCCCTCCCCATACACACACCCTGCAGCCTGGGAAAAAGCAAATCACCCACGCAAGGGAAGGGCCTTGGAATGTAAGCCCCAGTAGGTTTACTGGAAACCCACCTCACACTTGGAATTATTGTGTTTTTTAAACTACATATTCCAATTTTAAATACATTAAATTGATTCTGTGTATTGATATTCAGTATATCAGTATCCTGAGTATAACATTCTTGTGTTACGCTCTCTTTCACTTATAATTTTGGTTTATTAGCTTTCACGGCTGCTATGGAGTCTGAGACCATCCTTTGTAGATGATTTCCTCTTTCTGCCTGGACCCCTAAAAAGTCTTTCTTTCTCTTCAGAGCTCAGTAGCACAGCTAGGATACGTTCAGGTGTTGAATGTTCTGTGTCAAAATTTTCTGCATTACAGTGTGCTCTTTAAATTTGCGGCTCTTGTGTCCTATCTTTGAAAATACTTGCTATTCTACTTGTATTGTTACCTACTTCAGGGACACCAATTATCCTTATTTTGGATCATCTTTGTCTCTCTTCCACTTTTATTATGTCTTTGTAATTTAATCTTTTTGTTATTTTCATCTGCATTCACAGTAAGTATGAAAATCCTTTCTTCTGTGTTAGTAATTCCATTTTCAGAAGTGTCTCCTGTTTCCTGATGTTTCTAATTTATTGATTCTGAAATGAGGCTCTTTGTTCTGTTTGTTTCCTTCAGTCCACAGTCTCTTTTCATCTTGTTCAGTTGTTTCATCATTCTGTCAGTAAGCTTCAATTTTTACTGAAACCATTCTTCTAGACTAGAAAGTTTCTGTGAGGATTTCCTTCTTTTTCTTTAAATAAAGTGTTTCTAGATTTAGTTCCTCATGCTGTGACCCTTACATTTTATTTTCTTTCCTTCCCTCCTTTCCTCTCTCCCTTCCTCTCCCCCTCCTTTTTTTCATCCTCTCTTCAGCTCCCCTTTCCCCCTTCCCTGCATACTGACCATACTGTTTTCCTTCATCTTGCCAGTGTTTGGGGAGCTCTGCCCAGACATGGTGTAAGTAACTTCTTATATCACTTCCCAGCTCTTTGGGGACAAGTTTGTTTTATTGCCTGGGTCTCTTCACTTTTCTGATATGTTTTTTTGCCTTTCGGGTATGTTTTATTGCCTGGATCTTTCAGATATGTTTTATTGCCTGGGCCTCTTCTTTTTTCTGAAGTCTAAAGAGATTGCAGAGAGAGGTAGCTCAAGCTGTATGCAGTCTTGGTTATAGATCTCCTGAGCTGTGCTTTCTCACATTTTGCTGAATGTCCCCATTATCAGGCTTTTTTTCACCAAACTGGGAGGGAGTGGGTGAGAAATACCAAGGACAACTTTTTTTTTTTTTTTTTTTTTTTTTGGTACTCCACTAAAGGGTTCCAGTTCAGCTAGTAGCTACACTGGAGATAACCTACAATGTGGTTGGTTTCCTCATTACTGTGGGCAACCCTGGAGTCTTCAGTTCCATGGAATCAGCCCTTTGCTCCCATTCTCCCGTTTCACACACTTCATTAGTAGAGAGAAGAAACAGATAAGGATATTCACTGACTGTGCTTTTCTCTAAATTTAGGATTACTAGTGAGAACTTTCAGAATTTTGTTGACTTACCTCTCTGGGTAGTGAGAATAGGATTAAGAGCCAAGCAACACTGTGCCCTTTTTTTTTTTTTCCCCATCCTGCTCCATAATCTTCTGTTTCTTTCATTGGCCACTGGTTCTGAAGTTTGCGGATCTGTACGTGCCTTTCCTTGATCGGTTATTGTTGGGTTTTTTGTTTTGTTTTGTTTGTGTTTTTTTTCCTAATGTTCACTGTTTTCTTCACATTTTGTTAGGTATTTATTTAGGAAGCGAAGTTCTGTGAAGCAATTTAAATTTGCCATCTTAAATCAGACTGTGGGATATATTTTGGAGATGGAACATAAATGTCTTGCTGATGATTTAATTTGAAAGATGAAGGAAGGGAAGGAGCTATGAATGATTCCTAAATTTCTGGTCTTAGCAACTGGGTAGGTGATGAGCAGATTGGACTCGCCTGGCGGAAGGAATCAAGAATTCTGTTGTAAGCTTTTTAAGTTTGAGAAACTTGACATCCGGGTGGAAATGTCAGGCAGGTGGTTGGATGTACTGGTCTGAAACTCAGGGGAGAGATGCTCAGCATATATCTAAAGCCATGTGCTTGGATGAGGTCACCTAGGGAGGGAGAATGTAAACATGGGGAATCGTATAATGAATATGCACAAATCCAGAGGTATTCACATATGAACTCTAGACCCAGCGCAAACTGTTCTTAACGTAACAAATGTCTGAAATTTTTCAGTATAAAATATCAGGTTAATGACTGGTATGAATTAGTGAGCAATGTAGATCACAGAACATTTTAAAGACAGGACATTTTATACTTTATACTTCTAGATCTACACAGTAACTAGCAACTGAAGTGTTGCCTTTCAGAGATCGTTGAGACTTGCTTTTAGCTATTAACACTTCAATAATATATAATTGAAAGTGATAAAGATTTGATTTTAAATAAAACACTATAAATTATTAGTTATAAAGGCTCAATCTTTTTTCTGTTTTCAGAGTGACTCTGTATATACGTTTCTATTTAATCAGTTTTATAATTAAAATGCAGCTTTTGCTCTTAGAAGATGTACATTGTGGAGCACCTGGGTGGCTCAGTGGGTTAAGCCTCTGCCTTCAGCTCAGGTCATGATCCCAGGGTCTTGGGATTGAGCCCCGCATTGGGCTCTCTGCTCAGTGGGAAGCCTGCTTTTCCCCTTCCTCTCTCTGCCTCCCTCTCTGTCTACTTGTGAGCTCTCTCTGTCAAATAAATAAACAAAATTGTAAAAATAAAAAAAAAAGATGTACATTGTGAAGAATTGCTATATTTTGAGGTAACATGCTTGGTGAAAAGAACACTATTCCAGAAATTAGGAAACAGATTCCAGATCCAACTCCTCCAGTAGTAATTACAATAATAAAAAAATAACAATATCAAAGGCACATAATCCTTTCATGTGACATGCACTGTTCTAAGCACTTTGCATATATTTACTTTTTAAAGAAGTTGTAGCCAAACGGCTTCCAGCTACTTTATCTCTCCGGATTTCAGGCTCCTCATTTGTAAAGCCAATCTTCCCTCTAGCTCTAAAATTCAGCATAATGTATCTTCAATTGTACAGTTTCTATCATGAAACATAAAAATGTTTTAATGATCTTATTAACCAAAGCAAATGGAAATAGACTCTTTTATAGACAGGGAAAGAGGAACCGTTATGTAACAAAGGTTAACCAGCATAAGGAGTAAATTATGGAGATTTTGGCTGACTAGGACTCCATCACCACAAACACCTTCCCTCGCACTTTTGCTCACCCTATTTCGGATCCTTGCAGGTCATGTCCCCTCCTCTCTCCTTGCAGGCTGTCAATTAGAAATAATCCAGCCTTTCTCTGAACTCCCAGTTTTTTGAGCCTTGTTTTGGGGTATTTGCATATGTATGTCATGTTCCCTACGAGCACCTCAGCTGTTTGAGGGCAGGGACAATAATCTTTACAACATCTGTTCATCACTTTTTAAATTCAGTTGTCTCTCTATGGACAGAGTACACAGAACAAATTAAATTCAGGCTTATTTTCTAAAAAGTGAAATAATTTTACTCAGATTCAAAGCACAATATGTTAAGATAGATGTTGACCTGGAATCAAGACTTGAATCCTAGCTCCCTTGTTGACCAGCTTCAGTGGCCTTCAAGTGGGTCACTCTCTTAACTTTGGTTCCCATCAGTCAAATGGCGATATTGGAATGCCTGGTCCCTGTGTTACAGGACCATGAGCATTGAATGAGATGATATATGTATAGTACGTGTGGAAAAGAAAAGCACTGAGACCTGATAAAACACGTCCATGCTTCTCAAGCAAGATGTGGGGGCACTTCAATCAATTCTCTGAAACATTGGGGTTTGTGAACAACTGCCTTCCCCAAAAGCCCACACCCCAAGCTCAAACAGATATATTTCTGCTTTCCTATTGATTTTGAGTAAATATGATTTATTTAGCACACTTAATGCAGATTATTTCTCAAACCAGAGAAGATGAGTTTCATAGTAATGTGAGAATGAGTAAAATCCAATGAAAACAGCATAGTGGATTTCACTACCAAGTACTTAATTTATAGCTTTGTTGTTGTTTTAATTATACTTCTTTATATTAATTCCATGTAATCATTTGAAGAGTGTTTCTCATTGTACCTCCGTCTGCACAACTATAAATGAAGGCATAATATATTCCGTCAACACGGGGGTGGAGCGTAAGCCCTGGATTTGAGGTACTGTGAAGACCTTGGCAGTCACAGCTACATCTGCCCTCAGAACATTCTCTCCTTGTTGCAGAGCCCCTGGCACACGGTTTCCTCTCTCTCCCATGACCACCATCAAGCAGGTCATGGCCAGTCACCTGCATTGCACACTAGAGGGAACAGCTTCCACTCTGGGCCTTGAAGACTAGCCTGTGCTGCATTTTATAGACCTTAGAAGTCAAATGATATAATTGTCACAATCATCCAGTGCTCTTACAGAGAGATTTTGTGTACAGACAGCCCGCGAATGCAGATTTTTAGCCAAATTAAACAGAACCTAGATTAGCTGGCAAACCAGACTCCCCCAAATGATAGAAATTTAAGGCGTTAAGCTGTTACATGAAGTGTAAGAGTAATTGGGATCCCTGACAGTGCAGTAATGACTAAGAACAGTTTTATTATATTTTAAACAAGCAAGCATCACCCTTTCAATAAATAGAAATCTATACCTAAGATCTTATTGGAATTCTGTGTCTGTGAAACAGTACAAATAAAAAATTAGTGATGTATGGTGATTCTTAAAAATG
The DNA here is from genome assembly GCF_002288905.1 of Enhydra lutris kenyoni. Lineage (NCBI taxonomy): Eukaryota > Metazoa > Chordata > Mammalia > Carnivora > Mustelidae > Enhydra > Enhydra lutris. Next base: position 5,671,922 of record NW_019154091.1, read on the forward strand.
AAAACTGTGCAGGACGTTATTGTTCATGACCAGTTCAAATAACAGATGTAGATATTGACCATTTTCATTACTGCATGGAATTTCAACATGTAAGCCATGCGTGTATCTAAAATAGTTAGCAATGGCACCTTAATGTATACTTCAGCCTTATTAACATCTTTATGTGGAGTCTTCTGAACATCCTTTCTACCTAAAAAATGAGGAATTTTTTTTCAGTATGGCAGTTACTTGCTCAGTTGCTAGGTAACAAGGCAGATCTCTATAGCTTTATCTGAACATACAGCACATGATTTTTTAGTGACAATTATTTATATCCAATATATTAAAGCATGGTGTGTTGATAGTGATTAGATAAACTACTGATTTAGCTCCTGTGCATTTGCAAGAAAGTGTGTGGCAATCCGCAAAGCTAGTTTTGTCCTAACCCTTTTTTTTTTTTTTAAAGATTTTATTTATTTATTTGAGAGAGAGAGACAGAGTGAGAGAGCATGAGAGGGGAGGTCAGAGGGAGAAGCAGACTCCCCATGGAGCTGGGAGCCCGATGTGGGGCTCGATCCCAGGACTCCGGGATCATGACCTGAGCCTGAAGGCAGTCACTTAACCAACTGAGCCACCCAGGCGCCCCCTAACCCTTTTTTTAAAGTGCTTATTGATATTCACCTCTGAGAATGATCAGTTTTCTTGCAAAGCCCCAATAATAGCTAGATTGTTGATTTGATATTCCTTCCAACTGGCTGATCACAATCAAAAACACTGCCACACCTTTCTGAATAATTACAAAGCACATCATCTGGGAAGGACGTTTTGTTCGTCAAGGCTGTCCATTCAAACGTTACAAAGTTTGAATTTTGTGAAAATTGTGATTACTCTTTTAATTGCTTGTCATTCCTCATACTGTAATCATTCTGGAGATCTAGCTCTACACTGAGAGGTAGCCGTTGATTTAGAAGGTATTCTTATTTTTAAAAATTAACAGTTAATTGTTTTTGTTTTTGTTTGTCTTGTGGCACAGGGCTGAGAAACCACAGCAGCAGGTCATCAATGTTATATAATCAACAATGGTGTCTTGTTAGAGATCTTTTAACAAAAGTTACTGTTAAAGAAAAGATCTGCAATTTAGAATTGTAACCAGTGAATTTTCATAGTAAGGAAGGGGAAAAAATAATCCCTTTCCACTGTTTGTGGATTTTGCCCATAATAATTGTCTTTCATCAGATGGATTCATTGGCTCAAACACTTCTTCATATATGCCAGGAACCATGAGAAGTAGATGTTTATTCTAAATTTATTTCCTCTGGTCATTTATACTGGTAAATTTAAATCATTATTAGACAGAATATATGCATTGAATTAATAGCTATTTGCCACAATCTTTTTCAAGTAAAGTCAAAATGCTCTTTTATACTATAGTGGGAAGAAAAGTATCTGTTGAACTTTGCACTTTTGTGATAGAATGGCTGTAATTAGTCCATCAACCATAGGATAATTAGAAATTACAGTATAATTTCCTTTATAGCATAAGGAATGTCACAATAAGTAATGCTCGTATTCAAGTTAGTCTTAAAATATTTATTTAGTTTACATATTCAGCCATAAAAGGAATGAAATCTTGCCATTTGCCACAACATGGATGGAGCTAGACTGTAGTGAAATAAGTTAGCCAGAGAAAGACAAATATCATATGAACTCACTCATTCATGGAATTTAAGAAACAAAACAAGCAAAAGGAAAAAAAAAAGAGAGAGAAAACAAACATGACGGTTAACAGAGGGGAGGTGATTGAGTGGTGGCAGGAAATAGATAATGGATATTAAAGAGTACACTTACCATGGTGAAAAAAATAAAATAAAATAAAATTTAGTTTATAGGTCAGTCACTTAAGAAAAACTTTGGAAAATATTTGTTCAGAAATTATTTTTCGATGACAGCAATAAAGAATGCATTCTCCTAGAGAATCAGAAAACACAGAGACAAAAATGAGTTATTACCTATATATTGTGTGAACTGAAGATAACCTGTCTTTACAAGTCAGCATTCCAGGAAGCTAGTTTATGTAGACAATAGTTTAATATGGAAAGTTGCACTTTACTAATACCTACTCATTAAATGCCTGCATTCAACAAAATACAGCCCTCACTACCTGGAAAGCTATAAAAGCCACATGGAATGATTGATTACTCTGAATTTCTGTAGTCTGGAGTAAACCACAGGCAAGGTATATATTTTATTGACTACGAACTGAAGGCCCAAGCAATTTATAAGGCAATTTAACAATAATTTATTTTACTCTTTGCACTGCCCTGTTCAGCTATCACTGTGGCATTTAAATACCAAAAGTCAAATGGAAATCACCCCTCTGGTTTCTTCTCCACTTTCATATCCACAGTTGACCTACAGGTTTGCCTCATTTTTTTTAGGAAATGTGCTGTTATATAAACCATCATTTATTACAAAATTTTTAAATCATTTCTCTCAGGGAGTCAAAGCAGATGTCTGTTTGCCATTTAACACTATTTCTCTCCTTAAATAGGGATTTACTGGAAGATTTCAATAGTTTCTTTATCTCTCTCTCTCTGTAATTAATGGGAGGAAAAAAACTGTATTTATACAGAACTTTTTAGGAACCTGTCCATCCTGCGAGGCTAGATATACTTGGGAATTCCAGTTAGGGTTGATTTACTTTATATTTCTTGTTTCCAATTGTCATATTGTTGTGGAAATGCGTACCTGGGTGACTGCTATTTCTCTTTGTGTCTTATTTTTAAATGCTTATTATTTAAGTGGACTTTCATCATCATGGGTGTCTTTTGTGGTTGTTGTTGCTAAATCATTTTAAATGATTCCAATGGAAATCTTTTTTTCCCCCCTCTTGATATCTGAGCCAGTCTCCTGTAGAGAAACTAGGTAATCCTCAGTATGAACTGTTATTGTCTTACTTTTAGGCTCTACTTTAAAAAAAAGTCTGTAGGGCTATAGAAAATGAAACTTAACAGATTTGTCAGAAGGTCGCCTCCCAGGATGTGAAGGCTACATTCTACAAAGCACTGGAGATGGTTTTGTTTTGTATTGTTAACATATATTTTATGCTTTTAATCATTATTTATCATACTGCGCACAAAAGAAAAAAGCCAAAGAATTTCAGCATTCAGCTCCCTTTTTGTTTATCTGGGCATTGTGGAAATCTTGGCTCAGGGTGAGAAGAGTATTGAATAATCATTTCAAAAGCAAATGTCATTTCTGATGGAAAACAAATGATCCTGTGTGTGTGTGTGTGAATATGAAGATTCCAAGAAAATTTATTTGTCCAATATTCAGCATGCCTGAAAGCCTAAATATATTTATCCATACTCTGCAGAATAAAAACTCTTTTTTAAAAGTATTTAAGGATTATTTTATGGCACTTTTTCTCAGAAGACCTGCAGACACTGTTTTAAGAACTTCCACCTGTGGTTTGTCAAAGGCCACAACAACATAGGAAGGATAGGAACTGGAATTGTGGCTGTGACAAGGGGCGAAAAGAAGTAGGAGAAATACAGAAATTAAAATCAGGAAGAGCAAAGCGGTCACATTTGTGTAACATGTCAGCAGAATTCCTGGTGCGTTTCTTCAGAGGAGTAGGGTGGAGAGGGATTGCTCACCAGACCTCTGTTTGCATCTTAGCCCCAGCACCCATGAGCTTGGTGTGCTTTGGGGAAAATCACCAATCTGAACCTTTCTGAGCCTTGTTTTCCTCATCTGGAAAACAGTGATGGTTTCCACCCTGCAGAGGTTTTCTGAAGACTACACTTAGACCGGGAGACACAGAGCCCCTCTGAGGCACCGTAGAAGCTGAATCGACATTAACTGCCTTTTTTTTTTTTTTTAAAGATTCCTCTATTCATTACAGACGTTTTTTTCTTTCATCCTCAGCCCCCAGATGTCAATACATCACCACAGATAGGACCATGAATGGTGCTTTCAAACCAACAGATCTGAAAATTATAGCCAGGGAGGGAACTCAGAGCCCAAAGCAAAGCTGGAGTGGCTGACTCCAGCTCACGCAGAGGAGATGCGCACTGTCACGCTTGATTTATGAGATCTTTGGTCGTCTCTATAGTTGTTTTAAAAAAAAATTTTTTATTTATTTATTTATTTGAGAGAGAAAGAGAGAGAGAGAGAGAGAGCATGGGGGGAAGGGTCAGAGAGAGAAGCAGACTCCCCCCTGAGCAGGGAACCTGACCTGGGGCTCCATCCCAGGAGCCCAGGACCATGACCTGAGCTCAAAGCAGACGCCTCACCGACTGAGCCACCCAGGTGCCGCCCCTAGTCTCTGTCTTTAAAGAAACATAAAAATGAAGGCATGGAAACTTTTTTTTTTTGGTGTTCTGAAACTACTTAGATTTTTAAAGTCCCCTTGTATCAAAGAGGATATAAAACAACTTGCTTCCAGATTTATTGGCTAAGCCATCATCTCTCAAAGGGATGCTCTGGCCAATGGCAGAGTTGATCGAGCAATTAAAAATATTCGTCATCATAGCAATTATGTCATCTTCTAGCCTCCAATCTGTTTAATAGATTTTGTTTCACCAAAATGATTACATTAACTGTTTGTTTCAATAAAAGCATCAGAAACGTTTGGCTCCTGCTTTTTCCTCTCTCTTCCTACTCTACTGTCATTGGATCTTCTTCCCCACATATTGACCCTGTATCTGTGATATACCTCAGACCGTACCAGTCATTAGTTCTAACAACAAACAACATGGGCCCCTGCCCTCAAGGCGCTTCCTCACCACTGGGGGGTAAACAGATAAGTAGGCAGGCAGTTATAATGGACTTTGTCATCAACAAAACCCTCTGTTGGCCTTCCCACAGTTTAGGCAGTGACGCTTTGTAAGAATCCAGAAGTAGGGCAAGATGTAGAGCTACCCAAACTGGGATTTTTTTTTCTTTCTCAACTTTTATAAAATACTTTCTTTTCTCCTTTTTACACAAGTAAGGCATCATCATTATAGAAAAAAAATGAGAAAACATAGGGAAGCAAAAAAATAATAATAATTTGCTATCCTTCTACCAGATGACATTTTAGCATGTATCTTTCCAGATTTACATATATATATTTATATATAATGCTAATTAAAACATTACCATATATTGTATATACTCAAACCATTTTGATGTGGAAGACAAAGGCTGAGTGACAGATTTGGTTCTTCCAGTAGGCTGTAAGCTGCTTAAGAACAGGAGCTGAGTCTCAGCACCCTTCATGTTCTGTATTTATGGTCAGTAAATACGTGTGGGATGTCAGGTTGGGGATTGCGGGATGGGTTTGTAAACAAATAGCTAGATTGTTTCATTTCTCACTTAAAATTTTAGTATTAAAGAATGCTGTCACATTAGCAAGGATGATATTCATTGGATTCTTCTTGATAACAGTAAGGGTAACTTGACAATTCTTAAAGGATGCCTTCCTGTTCTTAGCTGAATCCTTTGGAACATTTCCATATTTTAAACAAGCATACAAGACCAAAACCGCTCCCCCCAAAACAAAACACAACAATAATAAGAAAAAGATATAACATTAAAAAAGAGATATTTTTTGTTTGTTTCTGGCCTTATTAATTCACTCACATTTGCCACATATAAACCCTTGAAGAAGGAGGAAGAAAGCAAATTTGGACTTCCTCTATCACTAGCTTTCACTTTCTAAATATTCCATCTGTTGGTACTACCCCAGTGGTGGGTCAGGAAGTATTTCCTCAAGTTGTTTAAAAACAAGCTTTCATTAATGTTGTTTTCCTGTTATTTCTAGTAATGGAAAGTCAGCCTGATAAGGTTGACAGCAGTATGTTTGGAGAGATTGCCTGTCTCATGAGGAATTTGGGATAATAAAAATCAAGATGACACCTCAGCTCCTTCTTGGGAAGAATTTGTTTCCTTTTTTTTTTTTTTTTTTTAAGATTTTATTTATTTACTTGACAGACAGAGATCACAAGAAGGCAGTGAAGCAGGCAGAGGGAGAGGAAGGGGAAGCAGGCTCCCTGCTGAGCAGAGAGCCTGATGCGGGCTTGATCCCAGAACCCTGGGATCATGACCTGAGCCGAAGGCAGAGGCTTTAACCCACTGAGGCACCCAGGCGCCTCTTGGGAAGAATTTCTAGTTAATCTGCCCCATCTGAGACATCCTTTCCATTATCTCTCTAGGCACAGGAGGGATTCATTAGGCTACAGGTAGACCACAACTCAGTATCCTTATAGTTACCTCACTTAACTACATAATGTTTTTATGAGTCACTCAGACCCAAATTGGCCCCATTAGATTGGCTGTGTTCTTATTCTAGTTAATTGCATGTCATCTAATTACATAATTTATGCTATATATGCACTTGGCCTTTGGATCACTGTATGTGATTTGCTATATATGCATAGTGGCCCAAAGGCCAAGTACCTTTCTTTATTGTACAATAAAGTCACAGTGAAAATAGGACTTATATACCTGTTGTGAAATACCACTTCTGCAAGGCTGTTTCTAGCTTTTTACAATGCTTTGATGCATTTTTAAGAAAGCAGTCTAAAAATGTCATATGATTTCTACATGCACCTTAAAGCTGTTAAATAATTATATTCTGTGATTGCTCTTGTTGTCAATTTAATTAACTAAAAGAAATTGGTATTCCCATAGTTTCTGGTTATGAAGGTCTTTTTGCACATTCTTGATCAGTTGGTTCGTTCTCTGTTGTCAAGTGAAAAAAAAAAGATTAACCACCTTAGCTTGTCAGGCTTTTTTTTTTTTTTTTTTTTTTTTTAAGATTGTATTTATTTACAAGATAGAGAGTATGAGCAGGGGAAAAGGGAGAAGCTGACCCTGAGCCATCTGCTGAGTGTTGAGCCCAATGCCAGACTTGATCCTAGGACCTCAAGATCATGACCTGAGCCAAAGGCAGGCGCTTAACTGACTGAGTCACCCAGGTGCCCCTTTTCAGTCTTCAGATAAGTGTTCCTCTCTTCCACGTGAATCCAACAGATTCAATTTAACATGTTATTTATTGAGTTCTGGGATGGGCATTATGCTAGAATCCCAAAATACAAAGCTGCATGAGGTCTGCCATGTGGGGAAGGAATAAGCACTTAAGTAGACAATCTGTTCAGTTACACAGTAGGTGACAGGTGCGTTGGAGGCACTAAGGAGGCATACTCAGCTCTACCTAGAGACTGCCTGGAGGACTTCTCAGAGGCAGTGACAATTGAGATGAGATGTTAAGAATGGTGAGAAGCTCACCAAGAAAAGTTGAGAAGAGGGGTAGCACAGTCAGTTGAGCATCCAACTCTTGGTTTTGGCTCAGGTTCTGATTTCAGGATCATGAGATCGAGCCCTGTGTCTGTCTCCATGCTCAGCATGGAATCTGCTTGAGACTGTCTCCCTCTCTCTTTGCCCCTCTCCCCATTCTCCCTCTCTTTCTCTCTCAATTAAGTTAAAAAAAAAAAAAAAGCGGAGAAGAGGACGAGAGGAAAGGGCACATTCAGTAGAGAAAAGTGCATGTGCAAAGATCAGAGAGACATGCACCACGTGGCCCCTGGTGGGAACCGTTAGAATGCAGTCTGGGTGGGTCAGGAGGAGAAGGAGACCCAGGGGGCTGGTAGACTTCAGCCTTCCAGTGAAGAGAAACCACCAAAGGGATCTTGAGCAGAGGTGTGTTGTGGTAATATTTGTAGTTGGGGGAGGTCAGGTGGCGCCCCGAGCATTCCTCCTCCCCTGCCCTATTGTTTATATTTAAAGACTGTGGCCGCCTCCAGTTTCCATTGTCATTCCCGCAGGTCTTGATCCAAACTATCACATTTTCTAGGCCAGTGAGCTGAGGAAGGCTGAGTTTAAGGGCCACAGGCCAACAGGTGGCCTACCCCAGTTACCTCCTGGCTGGTTACAGCCAAGTTGAGGTGGCGTCATAACTGTCGTCCTCTTGTGGGCCACTTTTTCCTCCTGCACACCGCTCAAAAACCCGTGAGCTGCGGATCACAAGCCTAGACTTGCCGTGACACTGGACGCAGTCCCTGAGTATGTGGATGGTCTGGGTCCCTTCCCTGAGAGACATCACAGCCCGCTGTGTGTCCCGGGCTGGCATCACAGAGGAGTGAGACATGCCTGCCACCATTTGCAGACACGTAAGCAATTTCAGTGGAGTATATCGAATGTCACAGAAGGGAAACCAAAGGAAGAGGAAGTATGGGAGAGAGACCAGGAAGCCCTCCTTCGGGAGACGGCATCCGTATCTCCCAAAGGAGGAAGCAAAGAAGGGCAAGAAGGAATGTCCAAGGACAAGGCAGACAGACAGACAAGCTGTTAAGAGCCGGAAGTGCTTCAGGCCCAAGTGTGGAGAAGGAAGAGAGAGCTGATAAGGAACCGAAGAGATCACAGGGAACCTGAGCCTCCAGGGCCTGCACACCATGCCACCAGAGGGTTTGGAACAGGTGGAGTGAACACAGCCAGCCTTGCACAAAGATTTTCATGAGAGCAGAAAGACTGTGTTGGTGAGAGGATCAAGATGGAGATGGGGCAACTGCGTCTGTTTCCCTTTGTTACTGGACTCTGACAGCGATGCTGGTAGGAAATGAGGAGCACTGTAACAAAGTTAGTGTCTGTGGATCCAAGAGACACAGATGGGTCCAAAAGAGAGGCAAGGAGGCAAAATCACAGGAGGTTAGAGATTCAGTGGAAGTAGAGATGTGTAAGAGGGCAAAGCCAAGGATGAAGAAAGATGGGCCATCTTCCACAGATGACAGAGTGTTTCAGGACACGCCACCGTTGTGAAATGGGGTCACCCTTTTGGCTGGATTTGAATGCCACACTGCATTCGTATTACCCTTCATGTATTTTCTGTTCCTTGATCATTTTTATATCTGATCAAAAAGTGAAACTACTTTTTGGGACACCTGGGTGGCTTAGTCGGTTAAGCATTCAACTCTCAATTTCAGCTCAGGTCATGATCTCAGGGTCGTGGGAAAGCCCTGCAAGGTAGGCTCCGGGCTCAGTGGGGGATCTGCTTCAGATTCTCTCTTTTTCTATCTCTCTGCCCCTCCTTGCCCCTCCCGGCCATGAGCGCTCTCACACACACTCTCTCTCTCTAAAATAAATAAATAGGGGCGCCTGGGTGGCTCAGTGGGTTAAGCCGCTGCCTTCGGCTCAGGTCATGATCTCAGGGTCCTGGGATCGAGTCCCGCCTCGGGCTCTCTGCTCAGCAGGGAGCCTGCTTCTCTCTCTCTCTCTCTCTCTCTCTGCCTGCCTCTCTGTCTACTTGTGATCTCTGTCAAATAAATAAATAAAATCTTTTAAAAATAAATAAATAAATAAAATAAATAAATAAATCTTAAAAAAAAAAAAAAGGAAAGAAACTCCATTTATAAGTCCTGTGGAGCCCTGCAAATTGTTTTCACTTCTTTTTTTCTCCAAAACCTATGAGGAAGTTTAGGCAAGTGGCACAATTCTCATTTTGTAGATACAAATCAATCATGTGCAAAACATAGCTAGTGTGGCAGAGCGGGATTGGAATCTTAACCCTATTTCTTGCTTCTAGACTGCATGGCCTGCTTTGAGATTAGATTATGCAATCCTAGCAAAGTGGAATTCCTTTTTTAGTTTTCCGCCAGCAGCCATTGATGAGCATTTTCAGACCAACATGAAGTTTTTCTCTGAAGCTTATGTCTTTTAAATGTTTGCTCACAGTGAGTCTATTTTGGGAATAGCTCACATTTATGGAAGGTTCTCTGTGTGTTTCACATAGTAGTAATTCATTTAACCATTCAATTCAGTGCAGTAGATACTAATATTATTCCCTTGTTAGATGAGTAAACTAAGGCACTGAAATATTAACTTGCCAAAGGTCACCCAGCCACCCAAGTTCATCCAGTACAGGCATCAGGGCCAGAGTCTGAACCTCACCATAATGGCTTCGGTGCTTCTCATTTAGCTTATTTATGTATTTATTTATTTATTTATTTACTTTTAAAGATTTTATTTATTTATTTGACTGACAAAGATTACAATAGGCAGAGAAAGAGAGGGGGAAGCAGGCTCCCCGCCAAGCAGAGAGCCCGATGTGGGGCTCGATCCCTGGACCCTGAGATCATGACCTAAGCCGAAGGCAGAGGCTTAACCCACTGAGCCACCCAGGCACCCCTCACTTAGCTTATTTATAACAAATACATGACGAGTGAACAAGTGTAGAACATGATCATTATCTTTTGGAAACTGCTCAGGAACATTTGCTTAAAGGATTTTTTTTTTTTTTTTTAATTTGAAAAGAGATTTCTGAAAGCAACAACACTAGACCCTCACAGTGGCATTCTGGATGCTTTCAGAATTGATCATGGCTGAACTGGAAAAGGTTCATTTGTCCAGAAATAGTTGCAGCCAAGCTGGACCTCATTGAGGAACAGATTAAAAGCAAGACAGCCGGGACGCCTGGGTGGCTCAGTGGGTTAAGCCGCTGCCTTCGGCTCAGGTCATGATCCCAGCGTCCTGGGATCGAGTCCCACATCGGGCTCCTTGCTCAGCAGGGAGCCTGCTTCTCCCTCTGCCTCTGCCTGCCACTCTATCTGCTTGTGCTCACTCTCGCGCTCTCTCTCTCTCTCTCTCTCTGACAAATAAATAAATAAAATCTTAAAAAAAAAAAAAAAAGCAAGACAGCCTCTCAGAGAGAAACTGGATGAGTTGTCCCCACCCCAGAAGAGTTCATTTAAATTGTTTTAATAGCGTTATTACTAAATTTGAGGGTTAAAATCATAATGGCAAAATCCAAAGATGAGTCAAAATCAGCCCTCTTGTACCTAAGAAAATGTTTTGGGGCACAGTATATTTGAGTAAAAATCAGCCCTCCTGTACCTAAGAAAATGTTTTGGGGCACAGTATATAATGTCTCTTAATTATGACATGGTATATAGGTCATTATAATCTGTTTTGCATCTGTATCACAGTTCAAATATACAGCAAAGAACTTCTAGGTATTTTTCAGTGTTATTTCTAGATTCTACTTTTATGTGTGTATTTTCACAAATATTTTTCCAAATGTATTTATTTTTCTAAATATATAAAAATAGTTGTTAGCCTTTATTTTTCTCTATGTTCAGATCATTTTAACCAAGTTTCTCACCTCTTTGTCCAATAAATCTCCAGGTTTCCTGCCTGCCACTCTGATCCTTCCTTTTTCACGCACCATTAAAAAGACTATTCTATCTACCCTAAAAAGCAGGAGTCCTTGTGTCATCTCTTAAACACCTTTCGCCTAATGATATTGACTGCGATGTATTGTTACCTTTCATTTATTATCTCCTCAGTCCATGTTCAAGCCAAAGTCACTTAGTTTTGTGAAGGAAATTGTGTGAGACGTTCTTCCAAATGCTCTAATAAAATTCAAATATATCACATCTGCTCCATTCCCTTAAACTAGTAATCTTGTAATTCCATCAGAAAAGCAATCAAATTTGGTATGCCTTTTTTTTTCTTCATAAAGCTCAGCTTCTTATTACTTTTGGGTTTATTTCCTCTAGATGTTAACAGATTTTTTATTACTCTCACAATATTGCAAACTTGCCAAATTACAATTTCCAGGGTCACTTTCATCGTTGGAAAATCAGGGCTCTCTTTTCTTTTTGCCTCATTTTGTGGTGCCTAAATATTTGGATTCCTGTTGATTCCACACATCTTATCTTACCCAGATCCATTACTTCTAGGTGATGGTGGTCAAAGGGAGGAGGAGCAGGCTGAGGACGACCTCCCTGCCGCCAGCTGTCAGACGCCATCTTCCCACACCATTGCCAAGTCATCCTGGCAGACTTCCGTCATCTCCTTCTTACTAGCCAACATGTCTCGGCTCCGTTCCTGGGTTCTGTGATCTGTAACCTGCCTCCCCCTTTTCATGTTCTCTTCACATTACCTCATCTGCTTTTGCTGCCCCTTAGAAGAGAACTCACACAGAGTTCATTTTTACCTGCTAGTGTTCCATTCTCTCATGTCTCTGTTTATTGGCAGGTAAATTTATTTTTACCTCCAGGTCTATGACTGTCCTTCAGCCACAAATGGGGTATTGTTTGAATGTTTGCTTTCTTGCACTTCATGATGAGGACATTGTTTTTAGGTTGGATGCACTAGGGCCTGGGTCAGAACATCTGCCCCTCTGATTCCTTCTTGCAGGTCTAACCAAGGCTACACCCTGGTATAGCCCTGTTAGATTGTATTGTTCTGTCCTAACGTCTCTGATTCTCTTTTTCCATTTGCTCATGCTCAGTTACTTTCTTCACTGTTAATAAATTCATCGACAGGTGCTTTCTTTCTGTAGATTTTATTACTTTATTTTTTAGCTAGGAAACACTTAAATATTTTTCTTCCCTCAACAAACAAATACAAGTATATTTCAAATTGTGTTGGAGACTTAATTATTCCATATCTACTCCTGGAGGCATAGAGAATGTCAGATAGCTGGGCGGTCAAACAGTGGGCTACAAAGATGGTGCCTCCTTTCCAATCATTCACAGGATTGTGAAGGTGTCAGCAACGGAAACAATCCTAACACGGTGTGATGGGTGCTGTGATGGACGTGGCTTTACAAGGTCCAGTAGGGGGTCCAGCCTGAGGAGGGGAAGGCTCTGAAGAGAAAGAATCTTAATTGTAGGTCTGGGGGAATCAGGATGAGTTTCATGGGCAGACAGGGGAGAAGGGAGATGGTGTTTCATGGGAAGGTGTAGTCTTACAGGATGGGTACTCTCAACTTATCCTGATTCCTCCTTCTAGATCCTCCCATCTTTGTATTATTAGCAGATCAAGAAGAAACTAATCTGTGGGAAATAAAGGCACAGAGGCTGGAAGGAGAAAATAAGTACTCGGTTTATGTATTCATTTATAAGGGCTGCTGTAACAAAATACCACAGACTGGGTGACTAAAACTGTAGAAATGTGTTTTCTCGCAACTCTGGAGGCTCAAGATCAAGATCAAGGTGACAGAAAGTTTTGTTTCTTAGGAGGCTCTCTCCTTGACTCGCACATAGCCACCTTCTTGCTGGGTCCTCACATGGCCATTTCTCTGCCTATGATGTTTATGTCCTAGTCTCTTCTTTGTATAAGGACATCAGTCATACTGGATTAGGACCACCCTGACAACCCCATTTTAATTACCTTAATTACCTCTTTAAAGGCCCTGTCTCAAAATACAGTCACATTCAGAGGTTCTGAGGATTAGAGATTCAGCATAGGAATTTGGTGGGGCTTTGGGGAGGAGAGAGAATTCAGCCCATAACAATCTGTGTTTAGGTTTTGGTAGTGTTTGAGCAAATGACATAACTGGTTTTCAGAATCACTTGACTTAACTAAAAGGATATATGATGAGCTGTTATCTGCTGAGCAAAGCTATTTAAATGTTTTAAATTTATTCTAAATGTTACTGTAAGTATCCTAGATTTCCCTGTAGCTCCATTTAGAATTAAAATATTACAGAAGGCATACCTCATTAAATACTAAACTTTGTCCCTAAAGGCCCAAGACACATGACAGTGTATGAACCCTTTCAAGACTGCAGTGGAAGCCACATCACACATATAATCTCTGATAAAATGATTAGGCACTAAATTGCTTAATTTCTGTAATCTGTTCTCACTGTAGAGATAAAGTCATTTATCTTGATTTAGATGGATCATTGTATAGAATGTCAATGTAGTTAAGAATATAGTTTAAGAAAGAACAGCTCCTCAAAATATGTAACTGCTTCTTGGCTCTCCTTTATGGAAAAAAGTACATATTTTGTGAGATATGAATGAATTTGAAATGTCTTTGCATTTTCAGACATTCATAATTTTTCTAGTGTTGCCTTTGGTGGTCTGACAGGAAAAGCTGTGTAATGATCAGAAGATGTCAATTCTAATTTTAACTGGGACACTCACTCCTTCATGATTTGTGCAAGGCATTTAATTTTCCTGAGCCTTTGTTTTCTCCTTGGTTAAAAGCAGATGATTCTTTCTTTCTTTCTTTCTTTTTTCTTTTTTTTTTTTTTTTTTAAGATTTTACTTGTTTGTCAGAGAGAAAGAGAGTCCAAGCAGGAGGAGGGACAGGCAGAGGGAGAAGCAGTCTCCCCTCTGTATAAGGAGCCCGATATGGACTTGATCCCAAAACCCTGGGATCATGACCTGAACCAAAGGTGAATATTTAACTGACTGAGCCACCCAGGCATCCCTATATCAAACTTATTTCATCTTTTACATTCTTGTGTATCTTTCCAAAGTAGGAATTATGTTATTGAATTAATATGCAAGATGATACTTAGATTTTAAATATCAGGATTTATTTTTAAATATTAATATAAATCATGTACTATGGTGGAAGAGAGAAAATTATGGGTGATAGTATTTATATGGGCAGAAAATAATAATGCCTTGCCAAGAGGAATTGACTTAGAGAAAAAATTTTGAAATTCAGAAGGTGTAAGATATAAGAAACTTCACAGATCACTTACATTACATGAAGAAACGGTTAAAAATTAGACTATTAAAGTAATTCTTAAGGTAAAATGAAAACGATGTCTTTGAGGCAAATTTTAAAAGGGAAAAAGACCTGGGCGCAGTTCAAAGAAGTGGGAGGAAATTTAGATCCATTGAGAAAGGGAGAAATGGCGACACCTTCACCACCCCTCCCCCAAGTCTGAGTCATCAAAGAAGGACACAGGTGGGCATAGAGGAAGTCCCCTCTTATAAAATCCTCCATAAGGGACCACTGCTGTTGCTGTCCTACACAAGTATTTTGTAAGCACCCGTGGCGACACAGCATCGGTCCTGGTCTTGGTCCTGCCTCCTGGGTGCCAACACTGATGCGCGAGGGAATAATGGATATCTGGGTTGGTGGACGCTGACAGCCAAGTGTTGGTGTTGGTTGACCAAGCCTTGTTAGTAGTGGGAAGTGGAACTTGGTTAGGGCCCCTCCCCCCACTTCATTTCTAGTTAATTGGGGGAAGATTGAGTGGTTGGGGTCGAAGAGCAGGGCCTTCGCTTGGTTCCTCCTCATCTCCCAGCTGGATTCCCAGCTGCCCTGACATCTCCTCCTAGGCAGTCCTGAGCTCTGTGGCTTTACTTACAGAGGAAAGGGAAAACAAGAGGAAGGAAGGATGGAAGGGAGGAAAGGAGGAAAAGTAAACATCACATTCCCTGAAAAGCTCTTCTATTTGGTTCCTTTCTGTCTGGCAAAATGACTTCTGGGACAACCACCCTTTATTGGATGGTGGGTCTGGATCTGCCCGCCGCTCAGCCCGGCCTGCTCCTGAGCACCGTGGCCAGCGATCCTTTCTGCTGCTGAACTGGCTGGGGTCAACACCGGCACACTGATCCTGAATGCAAGCAGTAATCACTGTTAACATTTTCTTTAGTATTTTTCACGTGCTGGGCCTCTTTGAAGTGCTTTAGATGGGTTCTCATTGAATCTTCCTACCCCCTCTAGAAGCTGGGTGCATTGTTAACTTTCTTTAACAGACAAAAGAAACCGAGGCACAGACCCCCCTAACCTCCCTTGAGAGCACAGGAGGTCGGGCTAGGGTCGGGGCCGGGAGCGTCCCTCTCAGTTAACTTAGACACAAAATAGAAACGATAGATAGGCAAAGCCCTGCTGTTGATAGAACAACTTTCTGGTTTTCTGGTTTTTTAGCAAATTCCACCATGGCCTCTTTGTATGAAGCAAGTCGTATGATCCCCATTTTACAGAAGGAAGTGATGCTCAAAGGAGTTAAGTGGCAGTGAGTGGCGAAATAGCCAAACTATTAGACAAGAAGTAATGGACAAGGTTTCTTTTTGTTTTAAAACTCAAATTTCCCACCGAAGACAAATGTTGGCAGATACACATATACATGTATTTGTGTGTGTGTGTGCGTGTGTGCACGTGTGTCATTTTATGCTATTTATAGCTCAGAATCAGAATATTGTTGAACTTTAATTAGATTGAAGTTTTTAAAACCTATTCAAGATGGTTGTCACAATTCTGGAAATGTCTAGAAATCTGGAATTTTGGCGATTTTAATTTTTGTCAGAACTGGGGGATCAACACTGAACGACGGGCTTCCAGACATAGATTCGGTACATAACTACATGCAGAGTCTCGCAGCTCCTCTGTCTTCTGGGCTGGCACAAGTCTTGGCCCAACTCAGAGTCTTTTCAATTCCCCAATCACAAACTTCTCCCCGCCGGGATGTTTGGGTTCATGCTCAGCCCTCTTAAAGGAAGACCTCCCTCTTACCTGGATAAAAAAGGTGCTGGAGGCAGAAATCTCCTCCGCAGGCTCTGAGTCCAGTCATTTCTCAGGAAATATTTACGGAGCACCAAGTACAGGCCATGCACCGTGGAAGACACTGGGTTATAACCAACAATGAAGAGATGCATGAAAATTCTGGTCCTTGTGGGGCAGATGCTCTGAGTGCTTTGGGGGACATGACACGGGAGAAGCAGAAAGTGCATGGGGCGCATCACAGTGTTTTATTTACCTTTAGTTACCTGAAAGTAATACAACGTTCTACGTCCGCTGCTTCCGTTTACAAAAAAAAGAAAGAGAGCAAGTCGCTCTGGCACTGGTTGAGTGGGGCTCCTGACCCATTGTCTTTGTGCTCTTGGACACACTGTCTCTCCAGAGTCTTTGTGTTTTCCTTCTGCAAAACAGGTATACAAGATGTCTCTGAAAAGACTGTAGGCGATAAGAGCACAGCTGTGCAAGGTGACCAAGCGCCCAAGGCAAACAAGGTACGGGCTGCAGGTTAGGTCTCTTGTAAGAAGAGCACTTGTTTGTTCCTTTGCTGTCACCATGCTCAGCTGACAAGAGATTGGATAAATAGCAATAAATCATCAGAATAGTTGCCCCCATTCGTCAAGCCTTGGTCATTCAGGACCCGGCCACAGGCCACCTGTGTTGGCTCTGTTATCCCATTCTGCAGATGTACGCTGGGTGACTTGGGCTCTGCTTGGGTTCTCCTCTTCCTTCCAAAGCCAACCAGCACATTCGGAGAAGTCTGTTTTCCGTGTGTTTGGTATCTCTCTTCCAAGGGACACGTAGTTGTGCCATCAGGATTTGAGATAATGGGAGAAACCCCTTGTCTACGCAGCCGAAGACTAATACTGGAATGTTCTCTGCTAATTTAAAGCCACCAGAGGGGTTTTTGGTGGTTGTTTTTTGAGGACTTCTTTCCTGACATGTGCACTAGGCCAAGGGTTTTGAAATTATGCCTCTGCAATATGTACCATCCACGGGTGCGTCCACCTCCAGACAGCTGGATTCCTAGTCTGTACCATGAGGCAAGCCACTCCTGGGACGTTCCAAGCAGCCCACACCTAACACCAGTGTTCCCGTTCCATGCGCAGCCCACACTTGGCGCCTCTCCTCCAGCCCCCTCAGGCCCAGGGTGTGCTCTGCCATGAATTACAGTTTTATTTATCTGAGCCTAAGCCTTTTTCCCTCTAGACTCAGAGCATGCAGAGCTGCTAAAACATCAGTGCAGGATGTGTTTTAATCAGTGGTGTGAATGGAGACAAAAGGAGAAGACTGTCAAACGGAGGCATCAGGGGAAGGGGCTCTGCTAGGAGAAGGTGGTCTCTTGGGAACAAAACACCCACGTGGGACTCAGAGCCCGCTTCTCACTCGGGGGATGCAGAGAATGTTTGCTTCACCTCCCGTGAATGGCAGAAGCGTTGAGAAGCAATATCCGGAAAGAAAACTGACTTTCAGTCCAGGAGACGTAATTTGCTTTAAGAAGTTTCTGAAAGGAATGAAGATGACAGCTGCCTTTTTCCTACTGGTGGTTGCTGATTGCATTTGGTCATATTTCATTTTGATTCAGCTGTTTCCTGTCTGTATGATATTACCGTCCCATTTTTATGCCATTTTAGATTTTCTTTTGTTGTCACGTGTAGGAAATGGATTACATTCTTCTTGTCTGCAAAACCAAAGAGATTGTTTTGCTCGGAGATGATCTCACACTGTGTGGACTGAAGAGTACAAAAGAGATCAGGTGCGGGGAAAGTCTGTGCTTGAGAAGAGGTTTATTGTAATGGCTCTAAGAGGGATCAGGGTAATCCATTTGACCTGAAAGCTCATCCCAACCCATGGTGACAGAAGCAGCACAAAACATTACCGGATGGCTGCCTTGTGGTTATGGCTCCTGCTTCTGTAAGAAATCCCTTGGAGAGGAGGTGATACGCTGTTTCCACATGTATTGTTTCCCTATCTAATCCTCTATGACCTCTATACCCTCAGCTTTCCACCTGGGGAGCCTTCATTAATTCAACAAACATTTATGTGGCACCTCCTGTGTGTCAAGTCAGATGCTAGGTGCTGTGATATATGTGGAAAGAAAAAAAAGAAGGCATGATCCCTACCTTTGCTTAAAACCTAGCAGAGAGACAAAGAAATCAAGAGACCGTGGAGCCACAGTTTGAAATTGCTGAGAAGGTTATGACGGAAGGGGAGTGAGGGGTGCCTTAACTGGAGAGAGGAAAGTTAGGAGAAACTTTCTGCAGGGAGGGACACCATAGGCAGAAAGGGAGATGAGGCTGAGCTGGCTGGGCCGTGCTTCTTCCCTCGTGGTGAAAGATGGTTGGGGGCAGGTGCTCCCAGTCGAGGAAGCAGCACCCACAAAGGCACGAGGGCCAGAGAAAACACAGTGTGTTCAGTGACGCTCATGGCAGGTCACATGGCCAAGCGCTGAACACAGGTGAGACAGGTGAGACACGCAAAGGATGACTCCACAGCAGCCGGGTCGGGGAGGGTCCCTAACATGCACCCGAGGACTGCCCGCACCAGACCAGAGGCCGTGGGGAGCCATGGAAGAATTCTAGGCTGGCAACACCTGCGGTTTTGAAAGCTCATTCCAGTTGCTGGGGGGGGTTAAGGCTGGACATAAGAAAGATCACCTGGAAAACTGGCATGTTAACATCGGTGAGAAAGATCAGGGCCCGGCCTGGGATAGCAATGAGATGGGCAGACTGGGGTTCACTCAAGAGCTATAAATGAAGGAGGATGGTGACTCTACTCGAGCCACTCTGGCCCTTTGGCTCCTCCTCAGACACGCCAGGGACATTCCTGTTTGGACACTTATACTAACTGCTCTCTCAGCCTAAAGCGATTTGCACCCAGATAGCTATGTGGTTCTTTCCTCATCTCCTCAAATCTTGGTTCCAATGCCATCTTCTCCATTTTCTTTTAAGATCTCGTTTATTTATTTGAAGGAGACAGAGCATGAACAGGGTGAGGGGCAGAGGGAGAAGCAGACTCCCCGCTGAGTAGGGAGCCTGAAGCAGGATTCGATCCCAGGACCCTGATACCATGACCTGAGCCAAGGCAGACACTTAACTGACTGAGCCACCAAGTGTCCCCTCAATGCCACCGTCTCCTTGAAGCCTGCCCTGACTACTCTGTTTAAAACTGCACCTCATCTCCCCCCCCACACCTGAATTTGCTGTCACCCTGCTTTTCCCTGTATCATTTATTCCCTTCCTGGGATCCTCTGTAAGTTTAATTATTTGTATGCTCATTGTTTATGATCTTTCTCCTCTGCTAGGTACAGGCTCCATAAGGGCAGGAGTGCTTTTCTCTTGTTTTGTTTTGTCAGTCTGCTCTTCTATCCCAAGTTCTAGAACAATGCCACGTACACAGTAGGCACTCAACTAACATTTGTTGAATGCATAATTGGATGGACATTGGGATGGAGGAAGGGAGAAGAGGCATGGATGGCGCCCAGTTTTCTTCTGGTTCAGACAGATGAGGGGGGAGAGTAAGTAGAGAACGCATCAAAATGGGGGAAAGAGAAGAGGAACAGGAAACAGGGAAGATGACACGTTCCTCTTGAACCATTTGCCAGGTGCTATGCCCAGGTATCTCAAGGTAGAAACAGAAAAAGACATGAGGAAGAACAGGGAAGGTTTGGGGCAGGGGCTGGGGGCTTACTGGAGGTCACGAGAATTGTTCCGAGTGGCCTGAGGGCCCAGCCACAGCTAGCTGTCACTGCTGTGTAGTGGCTCTGGTGAGACCTGCCCCCAGCAGAAGGCAGCCCTGTGGGCATTGAGAAGACGCTTGATTTGGTTAGAGGCCCAGCACTTGCAGGGCCAGAGCAGACAAGGGAAGGTAGTAAGTTGGAAATGTAAGCGGCCTCCTGGAATTTATCCTGGATAAGGAAGGAAGGGAAATCATGAATGGGATAAACGGCAAGGGAGATAAGGAGGAACCAACAGAATGATGGTCCAGACGAGGTCTAGCAGCCCACGTACTGAGAGCCAGAGTGAGCAGTGGAGGGATGGAAGAAAGCACCCAGTCGTTTTCAGTCATCAGTCAAGAGATTTTTCCTGGGCACTCTATTAGAGCTCTCCAGAAAAACAAAATGGATAGACTGTGAATATATAGAGATTTATCTTAAGGAATTGGCTCACATGACTTTGGAGGCTGACGAGTCCAAAATCTGCCATCCAAGTCCCAGGACCATCAGGCTAGAGACCCGGGGAGCTGAATTTCAGTTCATGTGCAAAGGTCATCTGCTGGCGGACTTGCCTTTCGCTGGAGGAGGTCAGTCTTTTGTTCTGTCAGGCCTTCAGTTGTTTGGCTGAACCCCCCTCCACCTTACAGAGGGTAGTCTGCTTTATCAAAGTCCACAGACTAACATGTCGATCTCATCCAAAACACTCTCCAAGAAACATCGAGAATAATGTTTGACCACCTCCCTGGGCACTGACGAGGAACCTCTTGTCTGAGAATCCATGGATGGTGCATTTGCAGACCTGGCCTCAAAATCCTTTGTAAGATGCACATGCTAGGAAAAAAAAAAGTCCTTAAAACAACAGCAGCAATGCCTCTAATGGCTTTCCTTGGCACAGAGCAGCCAGATAGTAATCTTCGGCTGCACAGACAAGGTGTTTCCCAGATTATCTCACATATCGATGGAATGAATAATTTTTCCTTGGGAAAAAAAAAAATACCAAATTCCTGAAAGCAGACTTTCCTAAATATCCCGGTTATGTCTGGGAGGGAAGAGAGGAACCCTAGCAGAGCTGACACCTGATATTACGCAGATGACCCTGAAACTCTCAGGGGCACCTCCTGTTAAAATAGCCACCACAGGCACAGGTATTCTTGGAGTAAACAGGAGGGGTAGGATGGTGGCTTCCTTTGACCAACATAGAGTCTGGGGGGAGATACTGGCTTTTATGGCTCCTGAAGTGAATGACCCCACTGCCATGCAGCTCTGCGAGCTCACAGGCTACCTCTGAAAATACAGACTCCTTTTTATGTTTAAGATAAATCCAGCACAGAGCACGCACTAGGTAGGTATCGCCCCCTCTTCACCAATACGTATCCAACCCTTTTGTGTCATCCACTTGACGGCGAACTTTCTGTCAAGATGACCATGGACCAAGAATGCATTAATATATATGGATGGTTCCCCTCCCCCAAGAATTTCTCCAGGTACTCCCTTTGGCATTTTATACCTCACTTGCTCATGTACCATTTTATTCTTGTTCTAGTTAATTGTCAGTGGTCCCTAGTCGGTATGAGAACACAACATAGTTGGTTCATCTATCAACCAAGTTGACGCGAAGAGTAACAGATTTTATTTATCTAGAAGGCCCTCCTCCTCCTCCTAACACTGAGCCAGCACACTTTGTTCAAACCCTCCTTTAGAAAAACATTAACAAATAATGTTCACGCACCCCAAAAGGGGAGTAAAAGTGTGTGCCATAGGGGCACCTGGGTGGCTCAGTCAGTTAAGTGTCTGACTTTGGCTCAGGTCATGATCTTAGGGAGCTGGGATCGAACCCCACGTCAGGCTCCCTGCTCAGTGGGGAGTCTGCTTGTCTATCCCCCTTTGGTCCTCCCCCTGCTTGTTCTCTGTCTTTCAAGTAAATACATAAAATCTTAAAAAAAAAAAATGTGTCATCATAATCAGGCTAACCAGGATCCCCACCTAACCAGGCACAGGGGGCTAGAAATGCCTCACTTGGCCAATATTCAGAGCCATTTGGGGTTTGCAGCCTTATGGAACATCGGTACTCTAATTTGCATGGCGGTGCCTTCTGTACCTTGCCTGTGGAGAGCCCATTAGCAGCAGAGGTCACAGAGGCTGGGGTCCCGCAAAGCTGCAGGAAACCCCAGCTGTTTTGTTCTTCTCAGGTGAGAGAGGACAGAACCTCTTTATCATGGTTATTATGGTTAATAAGCATTTACTAATAGGATGAGGGGGTGAACTCCACTCACAGAACATAAAAACTTCATTACACAGGGCAGGACTGGAATGGCTTATATCCCTGAAAGGATCTAAAAAAGCCTCTCTTCGTGATGAGGGTCTCCCAGACACAGAGAAGCCAAGGACCTAAGAGTTAGTGAAAACCCCCAATGACATGAATGGGTTTCTGACTGTTTGCCATATTGTTAACTGTGTGGGATTGGAGGTTATGTTGAATGATCTGTCAGTTTTCATATAGGGACTATATTGGGCCATTAAATGCAACTGTCTGTGGTCAAGGTTTATTATTTTATACTGTGGCCAAAGAAAGTTCTTTGGGAACATATTCCTATAAAAATGCTCACTCACTTTGCACATCACATTTTAGAACTCCAAATGAATCTTGAGTGTGTATTACTGTATAGAAGATGTAAAGCAAAGTTGTTCTGAACAGTTTCTAGACCAGGAGAGGGAGAGAAGGGGATGTGAATTATTGATTCATGCTTAAGAGAGAGAGCCTATACACTTGGGTTATTTTTTTTTTCCCCAACAAACAGGTTCTCGGACTGCCACATTTGTTCCTATTAATCCATTTCCCCAGTATCTACAAGTTAGTCATTGCTAAGTGACATTATTCAAGCAAAGGATTTTGTGTAAAAATGTCTATTCAGTTTTAATGATGAAATTTCATATTCTCATAGTTGTGAGCCTGAGTTTCCCACTACTAAAACAAACAACAATTGTATAATATTATTTGTCAATTTTTCTCTTCTAACAACAGTAATAAGAACAGCTGCTCGTTGGGCTGAGTACTTAATCTGTGCTGGTCCCGTTAGCGTGCTTTGAAAGGATCAGCTCATTTGATCCTCATCCAAACAGTCCTTTAGGATAGGACTTATTATTATTCCAACTTTACAGATGAGCAAACTGAAATGCAGAGGGTTCTAGTAACTCTGCCACACAAAAACTACCGGGCAGTGGTAGCATGGGTGCAAACTCTGGGCTCTTACACCACGTCAAGGTCAAGTCATCAGCTGGTTTTATTTTACAAAAAGGAAATTTTAACATCCGCGCAACTACACCAAAATGTTATTACACTGAGGGATAACCCAAACAATTTAGAATAAAAGAGAATTGACACAACCTCTTAACCTTTAGAAACGGATACTGCAAATTTGTCTCTCAAAAATCATTACTGAATATTAAAAAGAAAAAAAAAGAAAATGAGATTTAAAATATTAATAGCATTTTAAACATGTAGAAATGGGAAGGTCAAGATTTTTTTTCATCATCTGTCACAATAGGAAGGTAACCCCCAGATGACAGTGTTACTTCATGTCATTCTTTTTTAAAGTGCAAATCTCAGAAGCTGTGATTTGCAGGGGGGAAAAAAAAAGCGTATCAGAACCCAGAAGCCCCAAGATTCACTCCTGGCTTTTCTGTTAACTCTGGATGACCTTGAACATGTCACCTTCTGAGTCTCAGTTTCCACAACTCAAGATCTTTTTCTTCTTTTAATCACCAGAGTTTGTGCCAGCTCTAATATTTTATGCATATCTTCAGACTAGAAATTACTGTAGAACTTTTATATGCTATCTTAGAATCAAAACTAATTATGCTCTTTTCTGAGATAATTATTGTGGGTTGTTGTTTTTTTTTTTCCTCCTGATGAGATCAACAGCTGGGCAGACATTTTTTTCAAATACTGTTAATTGGTCACAGGAACTCCACCATCACAGTTGATCTTGGTCATTTGCTGAAGATGGGGAGGTGTTCTATTCCTCCTCCAGAAGACACGGTCAGACCCTTTACACAGTACAGAGCCATATGGGAACCATTAGAACAACAAGCAAGGCGGAAGATCTAGTAAATAAGCAACACCCTCCCTCCCTTCCTTCCTTCCTCCTTTTTTTATTCTTTCCAGAGACACTAAATCGTTTCTCTTTATATCAGAAATTAGGCTCCGAGAAGATTCTCCCAGAAAATTGATACGAGAAATGCCAAAATCAAGATATAGAACCTGATCCAGCTGGATTAACAACATCTCCACTAAGAGCTGGAAATTATGAAATAGCATAAACTCTGAAAGAGAAGCTCTCTCGAGGTTCCTGAGAATTTACCGTAGCTCTAGGAACTTACTGAGACTCTAGGGTGAAGATCGGGGTCTCTCCCACCTAACCTGACCCTGGAGATGAGAGGGGTTGGGAACGGGATTAAATGGTGAAGTGAGTCAGGTTTCCACAGATCTGTCAATAATCGTTTTATGGGCTTCAAACCAGTCTGTTCCATCGCCCCTGCACCTCTGAAAAATAACATTTAACCCACTGGGTTTTTTTTGTTGTTGTTTGTTTGTTTTATTTTATTTTTTTAAAGATTTTATTTATTTATTTGACAAAGAGAGATCACAAGTAGTCGGAGAGGCAGGCAGAGCTGAGCAGAGAGCCCAATGCGGGGCTCGATCCCAGGACCCTGAGATCATGACCTGAGCGGAAAGCAGAGGCTTAACCCACTGAGCCACCCAAGTGCCCCTGTTTGTTTGTTTTTCTTAAAGATTTTATTTATTTATTTGATAGAGATTGCAACTAGTCAGAGAGGCAGGCAGGGAGAAAGAGGAGGAAGCAGGCTCCCTGCTGAGCAGAGAGCCCAATGTGGGGCTTGATCTCAGGACCGGGGCTTGATCCCAGGACCCGAGCCGAAGGCAGAGGCTTTAACCCACTGAGCCACCCAGGCGCCCCAAAAAATAACATTTAAAAAAGTAAGTAAGCTCAGGTCAAAGAAAGGGAAATGAGAGCAGTTTTCGGTTTTCGGGCCTTTAGTGGAAAAGCAGTTTAAGGAAGTCTTTGTCCGTGCACTATCCACAGCGTGACTCTCTTCTCCCTTTGAAAAGCCTGCAACATGCTGCTCTTTTTCTCCCCTTCTAATTTTGTGCATATTTTAAGTGAGGGCTGTAGTGTGCTTCTTTCTTGAGGTTTAATTAAGACATTAGTATTCATTCAGTAAGCACAAGGTGCACATGTATCTCTAAGGAGCAGAGATAGACAACAAAGGGTCAGACTTACTGAATTAAAAGTATGGCATCTTTGCTTGCAATTCAGAGGCCCCGAGTTTGGCATTTATGTGAGGAGCTGCCGCAGGACAGCCTCAGCATACAAGGAGAAATCCGCCGCCCCTTTCCCATTCCTTTGTTCACAGAATATGTTTCAGTGTGTTCGGCATCCAGGTGTATCAGGATACTCAGGACTGTAAAAACTCACGGGTTTTTAAATCTTCAAGACTGCAGAAATTGCGTGCATACATTAACGGCACAGGTTTTCAAAATCGTCTTGGAATGAGGGGAAAACGTGAGTAGCCTACGAGAAACATATGGTACGAACTGTTCATTCCATTTGTGTTTGTTTCTGAGAGCTCTACTTATTTCAGCTTATGAAATCGATTCAATTTAGCTTTTGCTTCTCTGTGCAATAAATTATTTTCTGTGTAATAAAGCAAATATGAGCCAGAAATGTGGGTCTGAAAATGTTTTTGTAACAAATCAAGGTGTCAGTCTGTTGACCCCAGTATGAGCAAGACTGAAAAGTCTCCCTACAGGAAATCCAAAATATTGGGGACTTTTTCCCATTTTGCTTACACTGATAGGAAGAAAACTCGAATATATAAATGTCGGTGGTTGAGAAGACCACACAGCCTGTAGCTTTTACATCTCCTGGGCTGTATTGATCTAAATGTTGCCTCATACATTTATCAATTTGAATTCAATCAACTACAATGCACAGCATAAAAGATTTATTTTCCCTATTGTTGCCACTGAAAACATTGAATCAACATCCAAATTATACTCTTCTGATAAAATTCTTAATCCAACTAGTCCTTTCTGTTTGATGTCATTCATAGCTTTACTTCTGATTCTTTATTAATCACAGCTCATGTGTTCAATCGCTATAAACTCTTCATAATGGCTTCTTTGTAGCTCTTAGCTTTCTCTAATCTCCCCACAGTGAATTACAGTAGAACTCAGTTCATTTGTTGGCATTATTAAATAGTTGATTAATACCCAGGTTTTAAATTGTTAGTCTTTTCTTATTTTTATAAAGAACTAAATTCAGGATTTGCTGTTCTTGCCAGAAACAAGTGAGAATTTTCAAAATATTTCTCTTTGAAGACTTGGGCTCTGGTACCCTCACATATGTGAATGTTCTATTGAAGTCGTTTTGGTAGCTTGAGCTCCCAAACTGTCCGTTCTTATTTGTCAGGTTAGAAATCCTGGCATTGGACCCCTTATTTTCCTCAGGAACCAACTCAGTTCATGAGAGTGAGAATGTCTTCAGCAAAATGTATCACAACAAACTAAACCCAACATCTTTAGCAAATAGAAGATCCGTGAACATAAGCATTTACTCACTTGCCGGAGATCCCAGAAAGAGATAATAACCCTAAAAGAAGGTGGAAGTCCTCTTAATTTAATTGGATAATATGTGTTCCTCTCTTATCCCATGGGAACCAGGTGTCTCACAAGACTCGCTTCCTGAAGGAAAACGGGGAGACATGCTAAGGCTGTGTGTGTAGTTAGATCTGCTGGAGAACCCAGGTCAGACATCACAGTTTGCATCAGTGCGAAAGAAATTTCTCCTCCTTGTTTCATGGCTCCTTCCTGCCCTGGTGGAGTAAGGGTCAGATTCCCTAGCAAAGCATTAAGACACCGAGTTCAACCCCAAACTGTTCTTCCAGCCTTACTTTGCAAAGCACTGCGAAAAGGTACTCTCTCTTCCAGCTGGCCAGGCTTCCTCTAAACACAGCGTCTACAATCCAGCCACTTTCTCCTAATCTGAGCTATGCTTTTTTATTGATTCCAGAGCTTTCTTTCTCTAGCCTGGGGGAATGGGTTTGGGGGATGTACAGGGAGAAGTTGCAGAATACATTGAATTACTGAAACTACCCAACTCCGTCTGAGCATTGAGCGCTGTCGGGAATCGGAACGCAACTGGCAGTGTAACTATTTTCACATAGGCAGGTTATGGCATTTTTTTAACATTAAGAGGGGAAAGCACCATAGTATATTCTACAAAATGTAGTTATGCACGTGTTTACATACGTCTCCCTTTGAACACTCTTGTTTTGGGAACCATTTAACTTCCTGTTTTTAAAATAGTTATAATGTCCTGATACATGTCCTCAGCTGACTTGCAGATACGTGAGATCAGAAGCCATGCCTGCATTCCTTTCGTGTTTACTGATCCCATAAATAGCTCTTCAGCCCTTACTTTAGGCTTGTTAACCCTCTGCGCTGGTCCCCTACTTTCACCCGATCAATGGCCTGGCCTTTCGCCACACCCAGGCGGGAAGGGAACTAGACATGTTCTGTCCGAACTTCCTGCCAGAGGGCAGGAGGAGACTTGGGAAGGCGATGGACAGGTTTACGGCATAGATGGTGGGGATGGTTTCACAGGTGTGTACTTCTTTCCCAAGTCAGCAAGTTATAGACTTTAAATAAGCACAGCTTTTTGTAGGTTGATCATGCTTCAATAAAGTGTCTTAAAAATAAAGAACTTACTGTTTCTCCATCTCTAGACATACCCACGTAACCCTTAGACTTACCGGCTCAGAGAAACATGTGTCGCTCCTTTTCTCCAAAGCCAGCCATTCTGTCTGTGCTTCGGGTCCGTCTCCCTTCCCCTTCTCCAAAATCCTCTGTTCTTATCTCCTTCTTTTTGCCTCAGGCTCCCTGCAGTGTCACCCCATCTCCCCACTGCTGAGATCACTGTGCTTTCCCAACGTCAGAGTGTCTGCAGTTCCCCCAGCCTTGCTCACAACACACCCCACTTCTAACTCATGCAGGTCCATCAGCACGTGTCCCTTCTTCCTATGGACATACTACTTCTCCTCCAGGACCTACCTCACACTGTCCTTACCTCCTTGAAAAACGTCCTTGGTCTTCTCAGAAGACGACTTTCTGTTTTGTGCTTCCGTGGCACATTGTCTTTTAATATAGTACTAATCACAGCCTGGCAGGGTGATTTCTGATGTACACACATGCTTCCCCATCATGAGAACTCACTGAGTTCTCACTGAGGACCCCTGAAAACTCACTGCAAACAGGGGGTTGTGTCTCATGTCTCATTATGGATCTGTTGTCCGGCTTTCTCATATCGTTGATATTTTAACAAATGTTTGTGGAATAATTGTGCTTTCTTTCCTCTCACCAGGAAGGACTTGATAAGAGTAAACATTCATGTCCTATCATGTCATGTGTGTTCTCGAGTAGAATTTTTCTTTGCTAATGTGCCTTCCTAATGATCCTTCTAGACATAGAAGAAAATATGCTTTAATAGTTGTCTTGGCTTTTCCTCTTTGTCCCTAAGTAGTTGCACTCATCTGTCCTCTTAGACTCATAGAGATTACTAAGGATCTGCCTCTGGCCAGCCTCCCCCTCATCCTCATCTTCTGTGACCCGACCGCATGTCAGCTCTAGAGCAAAGACGCAAACAAGTGCACTGACCACTGTCCTCCCAGTCATATTAAACAATCAAGCATAAGGAAAGGACAGTATATATTAATCCTGCACCGAAAAAAACACACGTGTGTGCGTGGACACACACACAGACACAAATCATTTCATTTTGTTAACATGCAGTTTATAGACATGTAGTCAACACACTCAGTGTTTTCAGCAGATCTCTGAAGGAGGTATTATCATCATGTCCATTTCACAGATGCAGATGCAGAAGCAGAAGCTGGGAACAGTGAATACCTTCCCTGAGATCCAGCCTCTGAATGTCGGAGCTAGGAATCAACCTCGGAGCTGCCTTACCTCCAAACCGAGGCATTCTGTTACTCAAACTGCTTCAAAAATAGGGAGAATCGATTCTCATTAATGATTGGATGGCTTGTGTGTGTGACTGTGGTAGATTATTCATAGCTACACTGTGTTTACATCATAAAAGTATAAATTATTTATTAGGCCACAATGGATCAGGCCTCACGTATGTTCCTACCTGCTGATCTATGCACCTCACAGACAAACATTGTTCACTGAGGAATGATTTATGTTTGCAGCTTTCCTCTTAGAGGACACTCCATAATTCAGATAAGAAAATCAAGACCCAGAGACGAGCAGACCCTCCCCAAAGGTCAGAATGCTGGAGGCCCAGAGCGTAACCCCAACCCCAGTCTGACTAGCCGTGCTTTCTGAGAAGCACAGTGCATCAGCCTGTTTGTCTTGAAGAAGCAAAGTTGACTTTCCCCATGTCTCAGGATCCCAAACAACAGACTAACTTGGAGGGGACACCAGCTTCACATGGCAGTGCCAGTTGTAAAGAGAAGATGGGAAAGACAACAAAGGCATTTTGCAGTTCAAAAACATTTGAAGACCTTTAGTCTCTAAAAAGTAATGGGCTAAGAGCCTGTTTCGAATTCTGCACACACACACCCCCCGCCTTCCCAGATTTTTCATTCTGATTATATATTTACGTAAGCAAGTCCAAGCTTTTAAGCCAATGGAATGCTAGAAATTTTATATAGGTGGGATAATGAAAAAAAAGAAAACCCAGGTTATTTTAGCCTTCATTTATTTTCTTCAGGTAACTATATAACAGGTGTTTCATATTGTTTGGGTGAAGAACCGGAAGTGATCGTTTTCAACACCAGAAAATTAAATGCATTCCCAAATATGCTTCTATTTTCAAAAATTGATGAGTCAGCACATTAAGCAGCAATAAATGACATGTGGGGATATTTAAGGCAGTGAAGCCCTTCGAGATGAGCAGATCAGCAAAATGCAACCACAAGAACAGGTTTGGGCACTATAAATATGGCTCCTGCACATTTTACCTCTCCTGACAACCATAGCAGGGATGTAGAATTCTTGTTCCTATCTTTAGAATTGTCAGAAGGTATTTACTGAAAAATCAGTATTTCGCAAGGAGGGAGTTTGTAAAGAGATTGTTTCTAAAAGATAAGAATTGCTTAGTAGGATTAAGTCATTCAGTGGGTGTAGGTGAGATCTTCAATGACTGCCATTTTCATTAACACCAGGGAAGGAAAACCATCGTTCCCCTACTCTCAATTTCCAAATGGAAAATGCACCCCATCGCTTTGAAGCCACCACTTTTGCAAAGCTATTGTGCCATCAGAAATATATTCCTGGTATCCAAAATGTGTGTCAGAAATCCGTCAGAAAAGCCATCACAGTGTGGAACTTGGAATTATATTCTAAACAGTTACCTGGCTTTGGCTCCACAGTGAGGAAGACTCAGGTGCTTGCATAACCTCCCTGAACCTGTTTCCTCATTTGTAAAATAGGGGATAATATTACTTTCCATACAGGTTGTAGGGATCTGATGAGATAAATTATGCATAAAGCTAGGCCTGTAAACTAGTTTTATAGGGCCTTCCAGCCATATCACTACATATCATCTCCTCGTTTTAAGCCTTTACAATTTACTTCAGTGGTAGAAATGCAGGGGAACAGACTCAGTTAAAACACCTCTCGTGCCCTAAAATATGTAAATTGTTTCCTACAGTACCATTTCCTGGAGTAGTTTCTCTTCCCACCCCTGGCACATTGCTGATTCCCCTGGCAGTCACACCACCCACTGAATGGTTCAAACACTTTCCTGGTCTACTTTGAGCAACTGTGAGTCCTTCTGTCTGCACAATTATTTTTATATGCCATACATATTTAATTAGGAGAACAAGGAAACTACTCCAAGGTTGAGGAATAGTGATGTGTGTGTTCTTCTCCTCTGGGTCTCGTGTGTGGACCAGGTTGGTTGGCATGTCTTGCTGATGAGACCAGAGAGATGGCCTCAGTACACATGTGAGCACATTCATTGCTTCATTCCTGGTCCGGAGCCTAACTCAGCCTAACTGTGGGACACGGTACCCTGGGGATGCCGAGTGACCCTCTGTCACTCGTCTTACCACCTCCAAGCTATCATCTTTCGTTCATTAGAACAGTGCATAGCCTCCAACAGCGTATGAGATGCCAAGCCCATGCTAGGTGCTGGGCTCAATCAAGTAGTCATGTTTCCTGCCCTCATCGGGCCTATAATCTAGCTTAAGAGAGAGACAAGAGAGAAGCAGACAAGTAAATGTAAATTCTAAAGAGAACCGTGTCAGAAATGAACAGAGTGCCATGACTTTATTCATTGGATCTGCTTAAAGAGAGTGGCCATGAAAGTCTTCTCTGATGGGGCAGCATCTGAGCTGGGTCCTGAGTGTGGAGAAGGAGCCAACCCTCTGAAGAGTGTAAACTCTGTAAGTTTCGGGAACCTGCCGAAGTTTCGTGGGCCCCTCACACAGGGTGCTGTGGCTTTGAGAATGTGGCCTCCGGTCAGCCTACGCCCATGGTGATAGGACAAGAGACACTTGTCCTCCCCATGGGTCCTTGCTGGTATTGAGAAGCTTTGCCCAACCCGAGGAGAAAGTGTATCCTGCCCAGTGGCCACTTGCTCCCCATCCAGCGACCACCCCACCCAGTCCCCAAGGGGATTTAGCTGACACGGGTGGCATGGATTTAATTTTATTCAAGAGCCACGCCTCTTCGAAAAAGGATTGAAAACAGTAAAGCTCAGCTATGTGACTTTGGAAGGCAAAACTCATTCTTTTCCCATAATTCAAATCCAGATTTTCATGTTTTAGGAAAACGGACCCATAAAGACAGAAAGAGCTCAACAAGCTCTGAACCATGGGTGAGAAGATGCCTTTGCCAGTCAGATGGTCCTAACACCATCCAGCTCCAATAGCCTCTTGCACTTTTCTAGAATTCTTTAACAAGAATCTGAACATACTTTCCTCTTTTTTTTTCTTAAGATTTTATTTAGGGGCACCTGGGTGGCTCAGTGGGTTAAGCCTCTGCCTTCGGCTCAGGTCGTGATCTCAGGGTCCTGGGATTGAGCCCTGCGTTGGGCTCTCTGCTCAGCAGGGAGCCTGCTTCCCCTTCTCTCTCTGTCTCCCTCTCTGCTTACTTGTGATCTCTCTGTCAAATGAATAAATAAAATCTTTTAAAATCTTTTTTTTTAAAGATTTTATTTATTCATTAGAGAGAGAGAACACAAGCAGGGGGAGTGGCAGGCAGAGGGAGGAGAAGCAGGCTCCCTGACAAGCAGAGAGCTGGTGTGGGGCTCAATCCCAGGACCCTGAGATCACCGACTGAGCCACCCAGGCGCTCCCCTCTTCTTACTTTTTTATGTCACCTTGTTTTTGTAGAACAGTTTCTATTTTTCAGAAGTTTTCACATCTTTTTTAGTTCTTCATGATAATTCTGTGAATGAGGATGGCAGGTTTGGAGTATTAATGAGGCCAAAAGTTAACAGAACTTACTCTTTGGTTTCTTTGCAAAGTATCTCCCCTCCCCAGCCCTGAGTTTTCTATGAAATACGAAATACACCTTTCTTTTCATATGGCATATGTCTTACTCCAAACTTTCATTTTAACAGGGGGGGCGATAAATGGTGGAGCAATGAAAGCCCAGGCTTTGTGGCAGCAAGTGTGTGTGTGTGTGTGTGTGTGTGTGTGTGTGTGTGTGTGTGTGTTTAATCAGGGCGCTGCCCTTTTGTTAATCTGCCATGTTAAGTCTCAGTTTCCCTCATTCCCACCCTCCACCCACACCCCTGTCAATAGGAATAACAACACCAAACTCGCAGAGGGATCTTTGGCGACAAATGAGGTAATGAGGGACCAAGAGCAGTGTCTGTGTGAGGGTCCTGTGCCCTCCCTCGGCCGCTCTTTCTCAGCGCTCAGGAGAGGCTGAGCCCAGCAGCTGTGTAAAGAGTAGTACTCACAGAGCCTCGCCCTCCTCGCCAAACCCGTCCTCCTCCTTTCTGCAGCACCATTCTCCCAAGCCCAATTCTCTGGAGTCATCCTTAAAAAATCCTCCCTCTCCTTTACCACCTACATCCCATCCTCACCATCCCTGCCCTTCCTGCCGCCTAGATAATTCTCAGATCTGCTCCCTCCTCTCGTTGCCATTCATTTTCATTCAGTGACTGTTTGTTGAGTACCTACTACATGCAGCCACAGCGCCGGACTCTGGGAACAGAGTAGTGAACAAGCCTTAATTCCTGGCACTCGTCCTCACTCAAATTATTTCAGTGTACTCGCCTACGAACAGTATCTCCTTACTTCAGTCCATTCTCAGTATTGATATCAAGATTATTTTTATAAGGAAGACTGAGCTCCGATCTCATCAATTCTGATCTCATCCTTTTCCCTTCTTTAAGACCTTGACTGGTTTCCCAAAGATTTCAACAGAATAAAAAGCCCGTATTTACTGAGCATGCACCTCGTGCCAGGCATTGTTTTAAGCCCTTTACATGTATTGTCTAATGAAGCTGGAAGACCTCATGCCTTTACAATACTCTTAAATCTGGCTGCAGTCCACCTCCATCACTTCCTGCCCTGCTACTCACACATGAATCCTTCCTTGCCAAACATAAATCCGATTTTATTTTTTTTAATTTTTTTTTAAAGATGTTTTATTTATTTAGGGACAGATCACAAGTAGGCAGAGAGGCAGGTAGTGAGAGAGGAGGAAGCAGGCTCCCCGCTGAGCAGAGTGCCCGACGCGGGACTCGATCCCAGGACCCTGAGATCATGACCTGAGCCGAAGGCAGTGGCTTAACCCACTGAGCCACCCAGGTGCCCCCATAAATCCGATTTTAAAACCATAAACAGACACGTCATGTTCTCAGGTCCTTGCACACCTCTGCTCTCTTGCATGATATTTTCTCTGCCTGGAATTCCCTTCTCTTAGTTTTCTACCTGGAAAACTCCACCTCATCCCTGAAAGCCTTTCTCCTACACCAGCAGACCACCTGCAGCTTCCCTAGGCACAGGAGGTCACGCCTGTCCCTGCACTTTCTTAACACTGTATGCCCTGCGCAGCCTGGCATCACTGACACAGTCAACCCTGCACGTGGATTTCCTGATGAGTAACTGCGTACCATGGGCTGCAATGTTGGGGTCCCGCACCGCAACGGGACTCTCAGAACAGAAGCTGCCAGCAGGGACCTGGAACTGTAGGACTCTAACATCTCTGTCAAGGGCACAGGCACCAACTTTTAGAAAACCCACTGTGGTTCCTTCACAAGCTTTCTTACTTTCGTGTTTTGCACTTTAAAGAGCAAAAGTAGTAGAACTCCATGCTTGGTTAACTTTGTTCCTTTGTTCCATGTAAGGTTAGGTCTTGGCTGGCCTGGGTGCTGTGGAAGTGTCGGTAGGCTGAACAGAGAGAGTTGGAGAGCATCTTTGTTTTTCCTCTAAAAAAGTTGCTTCTTTGGTTTCCATCAACTCCTATTTTGTGGAAAATAATATATGAGCCTCGAAAGGAAGCTTTCTGCCTAATTTTTATTTTAAGTAGGCTCCATGTCCAGTGTGGAACTCAATGCAGAACTCAAACTCATGACCCTGAGTTCAAGACCTGAGTGGAAATCAGGAGTCAGACACTTAATGGACTGAGCCACCCAGGTGCCCCTGCCTAAATTTTAATCAGATCAAATTGAACACTTGGAAAAGGAGTATTTGCTAAAGGAAGACCAGGCACTTATAATTTCTGATGTTTAATATCCAATTACCCATCTTCCTAAAAGTCTCCAACTGTGGGGAATATGACAGTAGATCAGGAAGTAGGGCAACAAGAAGCTTGCTGAGATGTAATTCAGCAAAGACCTAAGCAACAAACAATGCTTAATGCTGACCCTTTGGAAATTGATTTTTTTTTTCATTTAATTAAGGTAGGGTTCTAAATAGTAAGTATGTCATGGGGTGTCTGTCTGTCTCATTTGGGAGTCCAGTAAATTTTCTGTAAGCATGAAGATTTAATCATGTAAACTGAACTAATCAGGCAAAGCTCATTTGTTCTGTTGTCTTCATGATAATTCAGATTCCCCAGCTTCCTGATAAATTGCTTGGCAGTCGATCCAAGTTAACCAGAGATATACATCTTTTTGACCCTGCATATAGCCAAGATACTAGCCATGAGGCCATTCCAAGGAATAAATTCAAATTCTGACTTTAAATACTCTTGAATTTAAGCCCTTTTATGTGGAGAAGAATAGTTTATAAAACCTTTTCTCCCTACAAAAATCCTCATAAATGAGTGCCATGTTACTATTTTAAAATTAAGCCTGTCTTTTTCAGCTTCTACATGACTAGAGCTCTTGCAAATAGCCATGTAAATGATTACAAAATAGAAAAAAAAAAGTGTTTGAAAAGTTGCATTTTATTAAATTGCTAGCTAGATGCAAATTTTTTTCCCTCTCAAATTCACGATTTAAATTACTCAGTTTTTGGTTTGCCCAAATGTAGTCTTTTTTTAGGAAACAAAAAATAAGCCTTACTTATGTAAGATTCCAGTGCTTCATAAAACCACCATGTTAATAATACTTGTTTTTTTAACTGTTGTGTTTGGAAAGGTAGCATCTCTTTTTCTCCCAGCCTCCTTAATTAGCATTTCTCATACGTGACATTTTCCTAAGAGACAGTGCAGTTAAGGAGCTAAAGATTCTGCAGTGATTTTTACCTCTGCTCAGAGTTTTCCCTCAGGGAGCCTTCATGTTCTGTCCATGTTCATGAGATATAAATATCATTCTCTATGAATCTTGGTGCAAGAAGAGATTGAACCTAAATAAAAACACGAAATACTGGGGAAAGGAAGCCACTTTCATCTCAAAGAATTAAAATAAGAGATTTCAACAGTCGAGGCATCTTGCCTGAAATGATGTTGGTAAATTCCTCTAAAAGTTGAGATTAGAATACTTCTGTGGCTAACAATAATTTTTCATATATAGGAAGTGAACTTTGGCATTTAAAAAAAATCCCAAATTACTTGAATACTGTGAAGACTGAACTAAAGATTTCAATAGGAAGATTTAAAAAGCATGGGTGGGGGGGAAATGATGTAATCAATAGGTATGATAATAACATTGTGGCATTTTCGTCATTAATTATGCATTTTAGAGATATCAAGTGTCTACTATGTGAAAAACATATTAATTAATTAATGACATGCTCTATAATCTCATCATTCTAGGGCAGTGTAAGAATAAATTCCCAATTCTTCATCATAAATAGTTTTTGCGTCCAGCTTAATGTTACAATTATCTTGAAGGGAAAAATGAGTAATTCCTCACTGTCTGAATGACATTATATGTAGGTAATGAGTTCGGTGACAATTATATATTAAACTCTATTTTCTACTAAATACTAAATCACTGTTTATTACTTGATTTTCACTGGAGGCTTGTAAATTGTAATGAATTATATTGGCAAGTAGGGATATTACTTTTCTATTTGATAGTTCAACATCTATTTTTTAGAAAGCGTTTTTCTTTTTGCTTTTTTTGTTTCAAGCTCATAAATTTGGTCAACAAGCTTACAAGCCTTACACAAAATAAAGATACTGTGCTTCATTTTTTTGTACAGTATCCTAAGTAGATTTCTTTTGTTGGAGCGTAACTAATTTGATACTGTCATTCAAAGGTCTGTGCCTATTGTTTGTTTTGAGATTTCTCTGTCTGGGTCTGGTTTGGTTATTTTTGAGCCACCTTCTAATAGATTACATGCTAGGAATACAAAGAGCATAAGGCTTATTTCTGCCTTCAAGAAGAAAGATTTTGGCCTCAAGGAAACATGTAAACACCTAGCTATAGCTCAGGACGGTAGGTGACAGGGATGGATGACAAGGGTGTTGGTGGAAGTTTCATCTTTCCCAAAAGGAATATTTGAACTTGGTCTTGAAATATTGAAAGATGTGTAGGGGCTCACCAGGTAGAGAGGAGGTGACAGACATTCAAAAAGAAGGTGCAGCTCCTATGCCTTAAAAACCTGAAAGAAGTGTCCCACTTTATTACAGATTAAGTGCTCTAATCCCCAAAGAATCCTCCACCCCCCGGAAATATCACTTCTTTACATGTGTTTATAAGACAGTTTACAGCAGAGGTTCTCAGCTTATCCATGGCGCAGTCAACCTGGGCAGTCACA
The DNA here is from genome assembly GCF_002288905.1 of Enhydra lutris kenyoni. Lineage (NCBI taxonomy): Eukaryota > Metazoa > Chordata > Mammalia > Carnivora > Mustelidae > Enhydra > Enhydra lutris. The sequence continues at coordinate 5,709,087 of NW_019154091.1, forward strand.
GTGGCCACCCCTCCCCACACGGTAGAGGCGGACAGGACCAGCACTGTCAGCAGTTCATTAACTCCATTGTTTTAATGACTCTCTGCTTTCCAGTTTTGTCAATCATGGCTGCCTTGGGCAGAGAGGAAATTGAAAGATGTTTACCACCCCACAAAAGATTATTTTTTTATTGTAAACCCTCCATTAATTGGAATTTTTATTTTAGTTTTCTAAAGATTTTATTTATTTGACAGAGCGAGAGAGAGCACAGCAGGGGGAGCAGCAGGAAGAGGGAGAGGAAGAAGCAGGCTCGCTGAGCAGGGAGCCCGATGGGGACTCGATCCCGGGACCCAGGGAGCCCGATGTAGGGCTCGATCCCAAGACCTTGGGATCATGACCCGAGCCAAAAGCAGACGCTTAACAACCGAGCCACCCGGGCACCCGTAACTGGAACTTGCAGGTCGCTGATGTTGTCAGCTCTTGCTTTCCCTGTGTAGTGACAATGACAAACGATGGCTCCTAAGTATTTATTAAAAAGAGCAAAACCTTCTGGGATGTTGCTGGGGCCAGTGTGCGTTTCTCCTCAGCCACTTTCTGTCACAGCAGTGTGGCCCAGTGACAAATGATCTTCACAGAGCATGACTCAGACACCATTTGGAATACAATATTCCAAATATCCAGGAAAAACTGAAGGACAGTCAGCAAACTTCACTTAGGTAAGGGAGGGGAAAAAATGTGTTTATGTGTATGTATTAGACATACATAGATTTTACATAGATATATATTATGCCTAATATAAATTATATTCAATAGTTAGAATTATTCCTAAATATTTTATATACTATATATATTGGATTATATCTATACACACACACATATATAATATATTGAAGAAGAGTATGTATTGTATATTATATAGTATTTGGAATTCCAAGTATTATATAATGAATATAGAACATAATATGTGTGTATATATTTAAGAATATAAATTTATATATATATATATATATAAATATATATACATATATAAGAATTCCAATAAGGAGTCCAACAACAATGGGTGAAAAGGTGTCATTTAACCATAAAGTACACTAATTTAAAAAATTAAATGAAAATTTTGTATATTCTATGTGCATATAATTATACTAAGGTTACTTAACACACCACCTCATTATGTAAAGGTAATTGAAGTTTTATCATGTAAATATGCAACATTGAACCACTAATGCAGCCCTTGAAAATTACCTTAATTTAAAAAAAAAATTTTCATTATCTGGGAATCATCACTGGCTGGTGGAGGTTTCATATTACCCTCAAATTTCCCACTACCTTTTCCTGGCCAGGGCTGCTGCTTCTGGCATTAAGGGTTTTGGAACAATGGTAAGAGTAAAAGGAATAGAAGAAAAATTGACGGAATCATTCCTGTGGTAGTTAAATTAATGAATAAACTTGAAAAGACTTAGATAAACTGCAGGGCTCATACTATAACAAAATGCCAGTCATTTCAAGAAGCCCTCAACCTTACAGTTAAATGAGTATCTGGGAAAAGATAACAACCTTTTTTTTTTTTTTTAAGATCTTAAGAGAGAGAGTGAGAACACAAGAGGGGTGAGGGGCAGAGAGAGAAGCAGACTCTCTACTGATCAGGGAGACCTATGCGGGGCTTGATCCTGGGACTTCAGGATCATGACCTGAGCAGAAGGCAGACGCTCAACCGACTGAGCCACCCGAGTGCCCCAAGATCAACAGCTTTTGAGCATACGTGGGCCAAGCACCGTGCTAGGTACTTCTATTAAAATGGCCTCCCTTGGGCCTCATGACAACACTGATAGTGAATATAAGGGGCATGAATTTTGGAAGTCAGAACTGGACTGAGATCCTGGCTTTGTCACCCACTTCGGCAAGTTCCTAAAACTCCTTAGCCTCGGTTTATTCATTCCTAAAAGGAAGATAGTTACCAACCTTGCAAGACCGAAATGATAAGATCAACAGGCCGATCTGCATTCTCTGTGTGTTCTCCAACCCTCAGTCTTGTGTTTTCTACCAAACCTCCTCTTGTGTTCAACTGAGAACTCAGATATTTCTTTGCACTGTGAAAAAGTGATCTCTTTGATCACCCATCTTGAACGCGCACAGTTGATTTCTTTTTGGAACCATAGTGAAGAACATTACATTTGTCCCTGTCAAATTGCATCTTTTTGGTGTCAGCATGGCCTTTCAGCCTATGGAAGGAATTTGGACTTTTGCATTGGCCTGTTACCGTATTAATATCCTTCACAGTGTTATGGCATTGAGAAATCTGATAAATGTTCCTCTTGTGTTTGCTTTGATGCCGTTAATAAAAATACTGAATAGAGCAGAATCCAGGGGCAGAGCCCTGTGGCATTCAATCAGTGGTCCCCCTACAGATTGAGACAGAGTCATTCATCATGTCTCTTGGGTGTGGATGTACAACCAGCTGTGAATCCAGTTAATTTTTCTCTCATAGAGCCCACCATCTTAGTTAGAGATAATGAAAGAATTCATCCAGTGCTTTGTTGAAACCAAAGACACTAGATCTGTGGCATTCTCCTGGTCTGTCAACCTCATACTAATAACCCTGTCAAAAAGAGGAAAAGAATACAGTGTGACAAAACCTTGCTTTTAATGAGACCACTGAAGTTCGGAAAGAAGAGTGGCTGATGGCACAGGGGCCGTTTGCAGAGGAAAGACACCTGGCCTGTTGCTGAACGCTTCTGGCTGTGGCATTGCACGGAGGAACGGACCAAGTTCCCGGAGAAGGCTCGGCCCTTGCGGCTCAGAAACCAGACTTAATCAAACACCGAAGTTATCATTTATTGAGATTCATTTTATGCCAGGCTCTGCGCTACATGCTTCCCATGTTAGATGAAGAGGTAAATACTATTTTTAACATTATTTTGACGAGTTAGGTGAAGATGAAGAGGTTCAGTAGTTGACCCAAAGTCATAGGTAGCAGGTGCCGGAATCAAGGCTCACACCCATGTCACCCTGACGTGGAGCTCCGCTCTTAATCGCTGCGCCCTCTTGAGCAGATCCTGGTGCCGCACTAGTAATGATATAATTGACAAGAGAACAGCGTATGGACAAGATTTCTGATCTGTTAACCTGCATGGAGAAGAATTCTCTCATTATGGTTAAAGACTCCCTACCCCCCACCTTCAGCCCTTCCTTTCCTGGTATCTGGGCATTGGGAAACCTGATGATGGGATTGTGCTTCCCGGTGCTCATGCTATGAAGGAAAGGGAGCTCTGGGGGCTACCTCGGGGGCTCAAATATGAGACCTGATGGAACAGCCTCCACCCAGTGATGGGGAATACCTCTTACGTAATCAAAGAGCTGCCTTCTCCAGGTTCAAGCCCCCTTTCCCAACCAACAGTGCTGCTAAGGCTGTGCATTCTGGGTGTGTTTATCCATTATTTCACCATTGGGATCTGCCCTCCACACTTGCTTCCCCGCCCACCCTACTCTGACACACACCTTCTTTGTTCAGCCAGGTGTCAGGATCAAAGATTAAGTGATAGATTGTCATTCTATTCCATTGGCTCTTGCCAGGCCGGAAAGTCATTCTGTCTCCATTCACACTGTGGGTGTGATTAATTTAGTGCTTCGAATGCAGCACTGTTACCAAGTGCTTGAGGGAATCTCATTATCACCACCTGTTAGCCCTCCAGAATCTATGGGGGCTCCTAGTGATCACTACCTTCTCTTCAGACATGCCCAAAGTATTGCGGGAACCATTTAGAAAGCATAAGCATTCTTACCCCAAAATGTCATGACTAGGAGAATTAAGACACTTAAAAGATAAGTCATAAAAGACACTTAAAAGTTTAAGACACTTAAAAGGTAAGTAGTAAATACTAGTGTGCTATATACCTGTAACAAAGAGTGTCCTACTCGACCAGTAGCCTAGAGGTAAACAGCACGAGCCCCCAGAGCAAAGCTGCCCTCTTGGTCACATTTCCTTTGAAATATACTAGACACCCTGCAGTTTATTGGTTGCCCACCATTTTAGCTGGTTCCTAGTACCCTCCAGGGGGACAGTGGTTTCTGTCTGATGCAATCTGAATTACAGCCTTCAGGAATGGCCTGATTTATACTAATGCTTACTGAATACTGAGTGCTTTCTCCCAGAGTTTTTCATTTTTTTAAAGATTTAAAAAATTTTGTTATTTATTTGAGACCAAGAGTGAGAGCACGAGCAAGATAGAGCAGCAGAGGGAGAGGAAGAGGGAGAAGCAGTCTCCCTGCTGATCAGGGAGCCCGACACGGGGCTTGAACCCAGGACCCTGGGATCATGACCCGAGCCAAAGGCAGATGCTTAACCAACTGAGCCACCCAGGAGAACCATGTTTTTCATTTTTTTTAACAGCTTTATTGCAATATAATTATAGATCATAAAAGTCACCCATTTTAAGTATACAGTTCAGTAGTTTTAGTAAATTTGTACAATTGTCCAACCAATAATGCAATCCAGTTTTAGAATATCTTCATCACCCTAGAAGGTTCCTTCATGGTTGTTGCAGTCATCCCCACTCCTGTTCCTATCCTAGGCTACCGCTGATCTGCTTTCTCTAGAAATGTTATATAAATGGAGTCATACCACATGTATGGCCTCTTGCACCCAGTGTACTGTCTTTGAGGTTCACCCATGCTGTGGCATTATCTTTTGTCTTTTCCTTTTTATTATCGAGTAGTATTCCGTTGTGTGAATATATAGATTTTACTTATCATTTGCCAGTGGATGGGACATTTGGACTGTTTCCAGTTGTTAATTATGATGAATAATGCTGTTTAAAAATTCATTTACAAGTCCCTGTGTGCTACCTAGGTGTGGACTTGCCAGGTTCTATGGTAAGAAACAGGGATATAATGTGAGATACTGGCAGTTCTCCAAAAAGTAGATGTGCCACTTTATATCTCTGCTAGGAAGATGAGGTTCCAGTTTCTCCACATCTTCACCATCACTTGATGTTGTCAGTTTTTGTTTGTTTGTTTGTTTTTTAACCATTCTAGTGGGTATTGATTCCCATTATAGTGGGTATGATTCCCAGTTTTCCTGTTACAGGATTCTCCAGGAGATGAGGAAGCAGATCGAAGTAAGGGTAATAATGGAAGTAAAGGGATCATTAAAAATCTTTCCCTCGGTATCATCCTGCTTTCTCATCTTGAGCTTGTCCTCGAGACCCACAACATCTGTTTTTCCTAGAAATACTTTTTTAAACCCCTAACATTCTTTTTTTCCCCCACACATGATTCTAAAGTGCAGTAGTAGCTAGCTAGGCTAAGTAAAATCCATGGATGCACTTTTAAACCTTCATTTTAGCTAGTTTGAGGTAGCTTTTTACCTCCTCCCACACCACGTTCTTTTATCAGAACTACTGACAAGCAACAGAATTGACTGGCTTGAATTCACTGCATCTTTCACTATTCTACCCACTGAGGGAGGGTGTTATGTCATTAAAGTAGCTACACAGCAGCACGAAGGAGGCAGCAAAAGGAGCAAAAAAGACCATTTATGATCCAAAAACTGAATAACCCTCACTTGTCCCTTCAGATGGAATTTGTCAAAGCTTCTCTATACAAATTTGGGTAGTCATGTATTTTGCATATTGAGTTTAATGTGTAGTATGTGGGCATCTGTTAATAATGAGGTTTTAACAAAGTATCATTTACAATACTGAAAATGTGCATCATACAATATAATAGATGATAAGCTTTATGATCTCAAAAACGGAACGAAAATCAGTTGAAAAATATCCTCAGTAGCCAAAAATTTCCCGCATAGTTAACAAAACATAAGCCAGACTGTGGCCTCTCTACTTCTTAAGATGCAGAGCATTTTTATGTATTAATAATACTGCAAAGTGATTTGCAGTTTTCAAATGCTTTTAGCTCATGATCACATCTCCAAGAATAACTTCAGATGTGGGATATAGCACATATTTCCCATTTTCTTTTGCAACAAATTTTTCCTTCAGTAATCCCAACGATTGGGTTATTGAGCAATGCAAACCAAATTTCTCCTATGAAAACCTAATTTGCAGCAAGCTGTACTTAAAAGTAACTTACAGGGAAATTAGTTAGGAACTGATTGGTTGGTTGGGTTGTTTGTTTTTTTAATCTTCTGGAGCAATGTTTATGGGAAAATATAATCAGAAAATTAGTACCTTCATCAAGAGGTAATTCAGAGAGCTTTACAAATAAACCTAAGATTCTCATTGATTACAAAAGAAGGCTTTCTACCTCCAGAACCCTTAAATGCTCAGAGGCAATTATACCATTAAGGTCTCTCTTTGCATGCAAAGATTGTCTCATTTCCTCATAATTAGTATTTCCTGTTTATTGAGACAGACTGTATTCAGAAAACCTACGTTTCCCCCCTGTCCCCCTTCACTCTCTCTGTCCTTTGCTCTCTCTGGGGCTATATAACTTGGAACCTCTTTTCCTCCCCTCAGGCTGGCACAGTTGTATTTTGATGACATCTCTTATACAAACTGCTATGTGCTGATGATTTAGTAGCAGTTGCTATGGAAAGTATTAACAGAAGGACAAGAAAATCTGGAAAATCTAGTCAGAGGGATTTTTTTTTTTTTTTTAAATGAAGTGTTAGAGGTAAAGAGAAGGAGTTCCAGATGATAGGAGGTAAGTCAGCTTTCCATCACTTGTGGCAAGACTGTAAAGGAATTAGGTACTAACGCTCAGAAAGAATAGAAAACTATATCGTAGAAGGAAAGAGCAATAGGACGTAGATGTTCTCTTCTTTTCCTCTTTGTCTTTCAGAGGTGGCTCCCCTATTCATTGTCCATGCAGAGGGGATCAGATTTGAGATTTTAGGGACACCACTCCAAGAGGTGCTTGTGTGCCAAGTGCTCTGAGACTCTGGGATGCACTCACACCCTCTCTGACGTTAAGTGGGTAAGACACAGACACATAGAAAGAGCGAACAGCTCACGCCGGGATATACCCAGTGTCAGTAGCCCGCGTATACTGGAGCAATTCAGAGAGAGAGGTTGCAGTAATCCAAGGGGAGAAAGGAAAGCTTCAGGTGAATCTTGACTTCATCCTTGCAAGGTTCTAAAAAGGAGAGCATGACATTCATACCCGTATTCATAGGGTATGCTGAAGTATTGTATATTTAAGCCACAGTTGGGAGCCTGGAGGAGATGTGGCTGGAGTTAAAAATATTTTAGATTAACGAGAGAGGGATGGGGAATTGAAAGGCTTGGTTCTTGATCTAAAATCTACTGAGAGATATTTATAATGACACACTTAAATAACAACAGTAATAGTAAAAATTTCGCTGATAGGTTTATTCAAGAATAGGGTACAAAAGCTTAAAGTTTCTGTTATACTTAAAAGAGAAATCATGCCTTGGGTCAATGGTTTATGATTTCTGGAACTTCATAATCATTCCCATTCAATGCACAGAAATCCCTTTAGTCTTGGTATGCTCTGTAAACACGTATATTTAGATAGATGGATGGATGACAGATATGTAAGTGGATGGATGGAGGGAGGGATGGAAGGATGGATGGATACATAGATACACACACATATAGATAATATACAGAAGATATACAGACCATTTTAAAAATATTTTTTCCATCTACTGGATTGAGAGTCCTAGAGAACTGAATGATTTTTCTTCTTTGTGGCTTAGAAATTGTGTAACGTGGTAGTTATATAGGAAAGACATCCAATAAATGTGTGTTGCATGAGATGATTATTATCCCTTTGCTATCACTCAACTTTGATATCAACTCAAAGAAGTTAAAGATCACCTAGCCGGAAGAAGAACCAGGGGGAGAACAAAATGTCATGATGTTCTGCTTCAGAGCTCCTCCTATCCACCATATTATACTAGACGTGGATTATTACAGCCCGAGAAATAGGAGAGAAAATGTCACAGTCAAAAATCAAATGCAAGTTCAAACGAGGATTTCTGGCATTGTGGGAGTTGAAGTTGGATGACACAAGACACTTTTGCCTGGATGCTTTCAGGTGGCAAGTGTTTAGAAATTTTTACTGGGGAGCAGGGGGAGGGGGAGGAATTTCACATTTCATTGCAATTTTAGTTCTGCAGATGAGAACAAAGCAGGTAAACTTCCGCCTCAACTTCCATTCTGTGCATTGAAGAGCATCCGAATTCCTCGAACACTCGCCGCGTGGTTAGCAGCGGCCGCGCTGAAGCCAGGTGCGCGCTCTCGTCTGGCTTAGTGGGCAAACACCTAGAAAAGGAAAGGGGGAATTACCTACCCCGTTAAAAGGGAAGGACGGTTCCAAAGGCAGGATAAAGCTGTTTTGCCCTAAGTACCATTTCAATAAAAATCCCCCTCTAAATAAAAAAGCCAGAAATAAAAAGGAGGCAGTCCCTTGGCGATGCTATGGCGAGTCGCTGGCGTGCGCCGCGTCGCTGCTTGCGTAATCCCCGGAGCATTCCGCTGCAGGTGTTAGTTCATGTCTGTCAGCGAAGTCTGAACCCCAAACTGTAACACATGCAAAATGTGACACCGAGGAACGTAATGTGGACTTGTGATTTTCCCTGGAGGACTTGGCCCAGCCGGCAATAAATGGATTGAGATTTCGTGCTGAACATGGAGACAGACTGTCGCTACACGGCTTTTCTTTGTGACCGTGCGCATTGTTGCAGTTTTCTCCACTGTTTTTCGTATTGTGTCTGTGCAAACACGGCCATGACAATGGAAATGGTAGGGTGATGAGTATTTTGTTTTGTTTTGTTTTGTTTTTTAGTACATGGAATGTTTGCTATCTGGAAAAGAATCATAGTCTAGGGGCACCTGGGTGGCTCAGTGGGTTAAAGCCTCTGCCTTCAGCTTGGGTTATGATCCCAGGGTTCTCGGATCGAGCCCTGCATCGGGTTCTCTGCTCAGCAGGGAGCCTGCTCCCCCGTCTCTATGCTTCCCTCTCTGCCTACTTGTGATTTCTGTCAAATAAATAAATAAAATCTTAAAAAAAAAAGAATCATAGTTTAAATTTCCAACAGTAAGGGGAATGGTTGATGAATTATGCCATGCTTCTCTAAAGCAATAACTTGGTAATATGGGGTTACTCAAAATGTCTCCTGAGAACTGGATATGTAGGAAAGTTTTTTGGCTTTAATATTGCATGAAAAAATGAAGGGAAAACTGTACTTATGTTATGGCTCCTATAAAATATAATCATGGGGACAAAATGAAAAGAAGTTTATCTATATGTTCATAGCCTATGGAGAACTTGTTCCTTTATTCCTTTTTCTGTATTTTCTGTCTCTGCAGTGGGAAAGCAGTATTTTTATTATAATCAAAACATTGTTTAATTTTTAAATGCAGAGAAAGAAAAAACATGTTCCGTTTATATCATGTTAAATTCACATTCAATTTATATTGTATTAAAAAGAAAAAAGGGAAGTGTCAGTATGCTGACTTTCACAGGCGCTATGACATAGATTGAGATGTGAGGGTAAAGGCAGGCTATTGTCTAGCAGAATTCCTACAGCTGGACCCAGAAACGTGAAAGACATAACATTGCAGTGTTGTCACTCCACACAGTTATTCTATTGGCAGGATTTGTGGCAGGGTTTCTGAAGATGTCCTGCGTAATTGATGATACTGGAGAAAATTCCTAGAGGCAGCTACTACTCTGATGAATGGATGCCGATATGAAGCAGGCCCGTGTTTGTTCCATAACACTCCTTGCCTTTGGCCCACATTTCTCATAATAGTTGTAATAAAAACCATTAAGAAAACATGCAGTTACTTTTATTCCTTATCAGAATTCAGCAGCTGGAACCACATTCTTATGCTCATGTGTATAATAGTTTTTTCTTAGCTGATAGTTTGACTGTGTAGTTATTCATGTCCGGTTTCTCGGAGTTTCGTCTGTGTATTGCCAAATAATCCATGGCAGAAACTCAATATTGGTTTTTGAATTGAACTAAATTGGTTCAATATCTAGAATAAATTCCTGCTATATTACCAGTACTTTACCCCATTGTCCCCATTGTTTTCCTTTGATAAGCAGTTCACTTACACCCAAACAGTAATGAAAACCATACAGAAATCTCTACCACAGTAATCATTCCTCTGGCTTTTTGAAAACCAAAGGTTGGCAAACTGACTGGTCATCAGTTATGGTGCCTGGGGTGACAGGATTCCATTACTACCCCGCCTGCTTACAACGATGATCGGATATTAAGTTGTTCTCACACAAGGCAAACCCAGTTGCCTTAGGACTTGACTTTTCCTGTAATGACTGTCTTTCTTTGGAATAATCTCTCTGTTATTGTCTCGCCAGTCGGATCTCTTATTGTCAACTTGGGAGATTTGTGACCAAATGCCACCCTCCCTAGCTCTCTAATATTAGCCAACTTGGATCGAATCTTGGACTTCCTGTCCTTTGCCTATATCTGCGTTTCACAAGGAATTCTGTAAGGTACCCATCTGAGCTCTTTTGGCCTAGAGCTTTAACACTTCTACAAGCCTAGTCCAGAACTAAAGCTATATTATTTTAATGGTTTCAGATGATCAAAACCCAATATAAATGCTTTCAACGTGATAATTCAAAATAAAAACGCCATTTTAAGAAGCCTCCTAACACGTGACCAGTAGGGTAGCTAAGGCCAAATGGTGCAGAGGTTGATGGCAAGAAAAGCGTGGTGAGTGGTAAAGAGTGGGTTAAGAATCAGGTGCACGTCCCAGCCATCCTGTCACTAGCAGTGTGACCTCGGTGTTTCTGTCTCAGGTTGCATCTCTAGACTAAGAATGATAATGTTATTGGAAGGATTAAATGAGATGTTTGCACATATGTAATGGACCTGGCGCAGTTGCTAGCACAACTAGAACATAGCAAATGTTCAGTAAATGGTAATCATCGCTATCTTGGGTAATATGGGATCATTTCTAATAAATAAGGAGTTACTCAAATGCTTTTGACATGAACCATCACTGTATTAATTTGTTCATTCTCTGTATCTATCTGTTTACCTGATGTAGTTTTGAATGTAGGTGAGGTCCAGAGCTGAAGGCCAAGAAAGAATTCATAAGACATCTTTGGTGCAAAAAGGTGGTTTTATTAAAGTACAGAGCACAGGAACAGAACTCTTGGGCAGAAGGAGCTGCCCTGGGGTCATGAGGAGTGGCCCATTAGCTACTTTCAAGTTGGGAGTGGGTTAAGGATAGTGTAAGCTTCCTAAGTATTTTGGAAACAAGGTTTCCAGGATCCTGAGGGTGCTAGCTATTGTTGGCAAAGGTCATTTATTATTGTTTCATAAACCCTCAATGATGAGACCCCTCAGATGTCTGCCCGGTGGGCCATATGCTTGGAGGATGATTCCCAACACATATCTTAGGGGGTAGAGATAAAGGAAGTTTCCAAAAGAATGTGTTATACTTACAGGATCCTGGGCTAGGATTGCCTTTTGCCTTTAGCAAAGTATAAACGTCGAGGAAGCTGAGACCTTAGAGGATGGTCACTCTGCCTGTTCTAAGGACTTGACAGTGGACTGTAGGTAGTAAGGAAAATCAATAATTTTTTTTTTTCTTTTCATACCCTCTTCTGGGTAGTTCTGTGAAAGAGGCAGCAGTGGAGCTCCAGGGTAGAGAGTGCCTCAGTTTACCTCCTGTCGGGGATTAAATAGTGTGCAGGGAAGGATAGCATACATTCTTTTACATTAGGTCCTCGTTTTAAGCTAATAGCTAGAAACCAGACCCGTTCCTATCAGTACATGTCACTTCAATGGGAGTTTTTCCGAAGTTAGCCACATCTCTGCCTACAAAGTACCAGCAGACTTGCGTGATGCGATGAACTTTCTAAAAATCATCAAGTCCCTGTCGTTGTGGGTCAGGATTTCCATGCTTCCTAAGGGTGCGGCCCACCGTGCAGGTTGCATCATATCTCTGGCCCACCCTGTGCCTGTTATTCTCACAACCTCAGTCTTCATCTTCCCAACAACGCTGGGATCAGCATCAACTTACTCACTTTGTAGGTGAGAAAACTGAGATCGGAAGGTCCGGTCACATGCCCTAAACGGAATCATTGGAGAGTAAACCAAAAGCAGCCGCGGGGGTTACACCAGCTCAGTCTTACCACAGTTATTCGTTATTCACCGTCAGTTATTTGTCAGAATGATTTTGAATGTCTTTATTATTATAAAAACATTTCTTAGCAGGACCCAGGGGCCTGGGGTAGCAGCGTGAGCATCAGGTCCAATTAGCCACTGGGAGGAAGCCAGTGGGGATTTTATGGGAGGAATTTATATTCAATAGAAGCCTTTTGGCAAAGTAATTGAGAATGTGAATAAAAGGGAATGAGAAAATGTAGTGTTCTTTAGACTTGCAAATACATTTGAAAAGGTTAATGTTGTGTTTTACTGAGGTAGAGGAATTCTTTGATCTTGATGCTTCAGGGAAAAAAAAAAAACAATGCAAAAATATCAGGGCATCTCTCTGGATCATTTAAATAATGTTGCCTGCAAGTCCTCGGCCCTGGGACCACACTTATTTTAGCATATTTATAAATCATCTGAGGAGTATATGGTGAAATTCCAGATTTCAAATTTCCAGATGAAAACTGCTAAACTCCTCTAGGTAGTGAAGTGCCAAGCTGGCTAATATAAATGCAGAAAGACAACCCAGGGTTACGCGAGTGGCAGCATTCTGGACAGCAGATGGGCTTCGGCGTGGACAACCATAGGGTAAGGAATTTAGGGAGAAGTAAAACAAACCATCCTTCCAAGATTAAAGGGCTTTGAACCCTCAGCTAGAATGAAGCTCGCGTATATTTTTGTCCCTAGTTATTCCTACTGCAGCTAAAAGGCCAGCCAGAAATCAGGAGTGCTTAGAAAGGGACATTGAAAAGGGGCCATTAGAAGCCGAAAATAGTCTCCTGCTCAAATGTGAAGCTGTGGTCCACTTATACCTGGAGTGTTGTGTTTTGCTCCACAAGCCTTAAGCAGCTGTGAGAAGGTACAGAGATGGATTCAGAGGCTCTGTGGGGAACAGGAGCTGTTTTAGGGGGGCCAACTACAAAGATCAGGATGAAGGTTCACAAAATTATAGGGATACGGTACATGTGGACACTCACCTTGATTAACAGTTGCCGTCCCCGTCATCGGCAAACGTGGGTCAGAGCGTAGATAGGAAAGGAGTAGAGCATACCGCTGGTTTAAAGTCGGAACCAATTTAGGCAGAAAGGCCAATAGGCTCACTGACAAATAGGCAAATAAAAATTCAAGGAAGTATGGGATGAATGCCAAAGAAATGCCTACCTCTCCCCTTTGAAACTCAAAAGAGAGTTGTTTTGGTTTTTTGTTTTTGTTCTTTTTGGGGGGGGGAGGGGGTTGTTTTTAGATTACTTACACTATGGGTAGAATACTTTAGGAACTAATAACCCAAATAGTCCCAGTTCTGTCCTCGTACTATACATGGGCAGAGAAGAGAGAAATGCGTTTCTTATGAATGGATGTATAATACGCTGTTTTAAAAAGTCAGTCATTCTTGGAGATGCGCCTACACTTTGCAGTTTACCTTGGAGTAAAATAAATTTTGGAATTCAGCAAACCTGATTCAAATCCTAAAGCCACCGTGTACTGGTCCTCAGATAGGCTACTTAACCACTCTGAACTCTAGTATCCTCTTCTGGAAAGGAAGAATACCTTCTAGAGAAGGATGTTGGGATGGTGAAAGGGGTAGCATTTGTAAAGCTCCAGGAGGGGAGGGGGCCTGAGACTGTCTGCAGGTCTTGGCTCCCTTTGTCATCTCTTCCACAGGTGTGCCCTTTGCAGCACCCTCAGACTCAGAATCCCGTCCGAGGGAGCCTCTGAGTCTTCCCCCAGGTGGACCGAGCTTGATTCTCATGCTACTCTGCTACTTTCATCAACATTAACATTCATTCTCTCATATTCATTGAGCCCCTATTCTTTCAAGCATTGCTTTAGGCATTTGGGGAATCATACTGATAAAGATAGATCAGGGCCCTGCTTGTAGGAGGTTTACCTAGGGGATCTGAGGCACACGCGCACACACACACATACATACACACACACTGAACCTGTAAACAAAGTCATTTACGAGAATGAGAAAAAGGGGATCCTAGAGTAGAGTGGGACAGGGGTTGAGGACATGGTTCTTTTAATGAGAGGAGGAAAAAGGCTTTCATGAGGAGACAACAGTTGAGCTCCAGAAGGACTAGAAGGTGTCATTTGAAAATCTTAAGGGGAACGTCCCAGGTAAATGGACAAAGGGGATAGAAGCCCCGAGGCAAGAATGAGTATGGAATGTTGAAGGAGCAGAGGAGACCAGTGTGAGCATCCTGAATGGAGAGACCCTAAGAGAGGCAGAGGGCAACCAGCCTACTGGGCCTTGGAGCCAGGTTAGGACTCGGATTTTATTTTAAGAGCAATAGAAGGGCGCCTGGGTGGCTCAGGCAGTTAAGCATCTGTCTTCAGCTTGTGTGATGCCGGGTCCTGGGATGGAGCCCTGCATTGGGCTCCCCGCATAGCCAGGAGTCTGCTTCTTCCTCTCCCTCTGTGTACATGTGCTCATTCTCTCTCCCTTAAATAAATAAATAAATAAAATCTTTAAAAAAGAAACAGGAGCAATAGAAAGCTATTGGAGAGTTTTCTGCTGGTAAGGGAAAAGACTCGACTTATCCTTTGGAAGGCGCTGTGGTTGCCGAGTGGAGAACGGGGCTCTAGGGCAGCTCGAGCTAAAGGAGCGGTGTCAGCTCTCTTTTCCTGCCTCCAGTCCGCTGCCACCGTGGACTCTGCCCGTGCCATTCCCATCTTTCCAGACTCGAGGGCCCACTCTGATTTCACACTGCATCTCCCAGGGGGCAGAGGTAACGGCACAAATCCCTTCACTCTTCCATCTTTTAGGACATGTAAAATATTTTTTCTCAAACAAAATATTTAACCGAAATATATGTCGTTTCAGGTTTTAAAAATCAATTTGATTGGCCACAGGAAACGTATTTTGGCATCTCTGGGAGACAGGCTGCACGACGACCCACCCCAGAAGCCCCCTCGGTCCATCACCCTCAGGGTAAGTGCCCAGCTGGTCCGTTTCGTTCTCTACTCTTATCCTCAAAAATGATCTTGTGCAATAAAATAAAATGACCAATACAATGGATCGGGAAGTACAGGCTGTTTTCCATGTAGCTTACCTTATTTATATAAAAAACAATCTCACTTTTGATTGTATTTTGTAAGATGAGATTTGTTTTTTTCAATTGGTTAAATATCTATTTTTGAGATTTTAGATGCACACCTGACAAACCACCACCTTTAAAGAATCGCTCCCTCTCCTCCCTTCCCACACTCCCATCTGCACCAAGTGAGAGGAAATGAGTTTTCTGTCAAACTCCTCAAACCCACAGAAAAGAAATCAATGGAGGACCACAATTAAGGAAGGATCAATTTAAAGTTAACCTTAGGGTCTTCTGGTTTTTAGGCAGTGCAAACTTGTCAGCTTTACCTACTTCAAAAATGAAAAATAGAGACTCTAGAGAACTTTAAGAAACGAGTTCAGCTACATTTTGGGATTATGGGACAGAAAAACTAGAGAGAGAACCCACAGAAGGCAGAGAAAACTAAAGTGGAAGGAGAAGGAAGGCAGGAAGGGAGGAGCAGAGCGAACAAGAAAACGACAGTTGATCGCCAGCAAGGTGGCAGTGGCAAGGAGCCCGCAGCTGGCCCTGGTTTTGTGAGGCCTATTGGACCTTTCCAGAAATTCCTCAAAAAGCCAGGATCTCCATGACTGCTTGGAGAGTTCCAGCTCTGTTCTCTTCAGTTAGTCCTGCACTTGCTTCTGACCCCTCTCCTGCACGTGGCAGCAGAGGCAGGGATCGAGAACAGTGCGCAGGAGCCCAGCCCTTAGATGGAGCTAAGTTCCCACACTTGATCTTAGCCAAAAGGTGGAGAAACAATTGGAACTGAGTCCCATCTAACGCGTGCAATGCCGCAGAAAGCCTCTTACCAGTGAGCTTCAGCAAACAGCCAGCTCGCTACCACCAGCACAGCGGAGGGCCAGGCAGGAGAGGAGCTGCTAAGATTTGGAGTCTGATTCCGTTTTTAAAGGAGGAGAAGATATACAACCATGTCAGGGAGCACAGGAGAGGTGGCTGGAGGAAGGAACCAGAAGGAACATATTGGGAGAATCGGGACACACTGGGACATTTGGAGACTAGTTGAGGGCTTTGGGAGCAGTGAAAGGAGAAATAGGACCTATTTTTCTTCCCAGGAAAGGAAGCCTCCAGTAAGTTAGAGGGGAAATAAGGCTGGAAAGAGATTATTGTCTTGCCTTCATTTTGCTACATGAAAGGAGGGAAAGATTTAGGTGCCGTCAGTGTAAACATCCTAAAATGCCTCTTTACATGAGCAACTCCCCCAACTTATTCTGCTCTCTTTCCTTCCCCTCCTGAACCTCTCCCTCTGGCTCCCTGGAAGAAATTTAGGAGAACAACAAACAGACTAAAGACAGAGATTTCCCTAGAAAAAGTGCAGGATCTTAATCTGTCACAGGAGGCCCAGAACATCTGGGGGAGGAGTGGCCTGGAGACCCAGCACAATCCAACCCTCCTCTGACTTGCAGACACTTGAGCCCAGCCTTCTGCCGCCCCTTGTCTTCCTTCTGCCTGGTTTCCCTCAGCTTGAGTCATCTTTGCCGTTGACACGCATCCTCTGTCATTATATGCATTGCTCTGCGGTCTGCGTGTGACATGCTGTGTCTCCATGCTGTGTCCTCTACCCTGCCCCATTGCCACACCACCCTCTGATGGAGAATCAAGACCCGTTAGGTCCCATCGGGGCTCTCTGTTCATGTGTCTACCACAGTGAGGACACTCTGTCCGCATTAAAACATAGCACACACGATATCGTCAGGGGTGCCCAACGTACGTGTGCCTTCTCTCCTGAACTCCTCCGTAGCACTGGGTGCAAGAAAACAGAGCCTGACTGAGTATCCTTTAAACTTTTGACCTAAAATACTTAGGGGGGGGAAATATTGTCTAGATCATGCCATTAAAAAAATGGCGGAACGTCATCTATGTCTTGGCAGTTGATTCAGAAATGACTCCCCACCCCCGCAATTTGTCTTGTCAGTGTTTCACAATTGTGAAAGCAAAGGTGAGCCACAAGAACATGGTATTTATTTCATGATGTATTTCCATTCAGGATCCCAGTGGTAATCACACTCCTCCTCAGTTGTCTCCATCACTTAGCCAAAGCACTTACACCACTGGTGGCTCCCTAGACGTTCCTCACATTATCATGCAGGGCGATGCAAGGAGGAGAAGAAATGAAAACTACTTTGATGATATTCCCCGATCAAAACTGGAGAGGCAGATGGCCCAGGTAAGGTGTTATAAGCCTCTGTGATGTTTTTGCCTTCCCCCATATCAAGTAATGCATTCTAATATTGAACACTGGCTTACGGTGAGCGGGTGCCTGTTGTCCACCCAGCCGGAATTTTACCATTTTATGCTATGGCTTTCATTCCTTACTTGCTTGAACCAGACCGAAACAGACCTTCCTGGGAATGGAATGTACACACAGACCCTTGCTCTCCATTCTTATGGGAGAAATTGTCCGATCTCGTTGCACCCAGAAAGTCTTTGGGCCAGAGAGGGTCACACCATGTAAGAATCGAATCATAATGAAAATGAATAATAAAAGTCTGGGTTATAAAATGTAAATCGGTTAGATGACAGAGCCAAAGTTGGAGGGAAGTATTAGCTCTTCATGATGTTGTTAATTTCCTTCCAAGCTAACATGCTTGTACAGAAAAGTACCGTCTCATATTGTCACCTTGAGGAGTTGAAGGTGATGATGCTGCCTGACACAAAGAACCGAAAAAAGAAACCTTTCCTGTTTGGACCTTTCCAGGGTTTTGGTAGAGATGTCTGTGTCTAGCCTGCCCTCAGATTACTGCTCAGAAACTTGAGTCAGCCATAACCAGACAGCAGAGCATGTTGTTAACATGCATTCAGAGGGGCAGCTAGCTCTAGAGTTTCTCTGAGAATTCAAGATTTGAATTTGTTGACAACAACTGGCAGAATCAGCTCTTTTCATCCTCCTCCTAGGTTCAGACCGGTGTGTTAAGAGGCTTCTCTCTGCCTCCCACACCTAAGATGAGAATCTTGAGGTGAAAATTCGACTGTAATTGCTTTGCTTTGCTTGTTAAATATTTTTCTCAACTGTTTGGTGAGATTCTGTTTTGAAAAGCCTTTGGTAAACATTCTGTGCTGCTGCTCATGAAAGAAAAATGTGGAGAGAATGTTCTGGAAACCATGGCTATTCTGCCTGCAAATGCCCTGGAGAGAGAGGGTCTGGTATATTGCAACTCCTTTCGGCTTTCTCAATATTGAATTGTTCTCTGGGTTCTTTGTGCAGGGAATGGCAATGTTAGGATTATGGACAATCTTTTATTGAAGGGAGATGAAAATGCATGAGATACAAGAAATGAATAATTTTCCCTTTATCTCTTGTTAAGTATTAGCTTTTAATCCTTATTTCTGTTTTCACTGATGTTCTTTTAAAGAATCTGAAAGCTTTTTCCCCAAGTTGTTCAGATATTTCCTGCTGCTTGTTAGTATTTGTGAATCACATATCTGGTTAAATTTCTCTAGTGACGGCATTTCAGAGACATGGTTTGATTTAACTTTGAGCCATGTTGTCTTTATGTATTAGTACAAACTGGGTCTTTTCTGAACCTTTCCCTTCCCTGGGTGAAGGAGGATCCTTCATTAAAAACCATTAGCTACTGTTGACTCTGCCAGCCTCAAAAACAGAATCACCTATCCGAGATCCTCATATAATCTGTGAAATTTCTGCACAGAGTACAGTTTTTTCAAAGAGGAACTTAATTCCCCATCTGCCTGCATGTGAACACTTGGGTAATCTCGCACGATTGTTCCCTAACTTTCTCTTCTTCGGGAGGTTCATAAGCTAGGGCCGGTATGGAATAGCCCAGATGTTTTTCCTGTCACTCCAGTCAGCAGGCATCCCTTTGAAGAGTGGTCTCACTCTCGAGAAAGTTTAATGAACTTGTATCTGGCCAGGTGAGAGAGGTCCAGAAACAGAAAGAGGCGGAGATAAGTGGGTGGATGGACACAGTGAACCACGGAGGGTCTATGTCTTTTCCTCTCATGGACTGTCTGCAGTGATGGAATGACTGGTGTAGACATAGGGCACAATCAGCAGCCAGGAGCATATTAGACCTTTCTGAAATCCTGCCATTAAATACCGCACTTTGGCTGCAGAGAAAATAGGAGATGGCACTGCAGGAACCTGATCCACAAGAAAAAAGGATTCTGAGATCGCAACTCTTTCAGTTGGGTTAATTGCAGTTTTTTATTTGTTTCTCTTGAGAATGTTTCCTAGTCTAGAAATGCCAAAAATAGTGGAGAAATGAATGTGTACCTTTTAAAAATTAGTTTCAAAACTTTAACCTGTCAAAATACAAAATACTCAGTGATTTTGTTGTTGAACGGTTTTATTTAAGTACTTTTCTACCACTCAGCCACTCAACTAATGCTTTTTCTTATCCTTCCTTTTCTGGTCATCTGCTATAATGATTTTTTAAATCCCTTTGCTTTTTTAACAACCTGTCATATCCACACTAGACCACATTCTTCCCCGAGGTTGTCCTTAGCCAATAACGTTGAGTCTTCCTAAAGATTTGAATGAGAAATTAAAATTTCAGTAAGCAAGGAGCTAGTTACATCGCCTTCCAACCAGGAGCTCCGTCCCTGCGGTTCCTCCCTGGACATTTTCTCCCAAGGGGCTTATGAAGCATGGGTAAGGCTTGCCTTGCCTGTCTCTTTCCCACCAGACAGTAGAAGTTCATCTTCAGGCTTTCTTACTTAAAGGAAAGGAAAATGCAATTAATAGAAAATCACCAGGCCAGATCCACGTTCCAAGAAACCCCTTTACTCCAAATAGCAGAGGCCCCACCAGAGCAATCTGGAATTCTAGTCATAGGCCAGAAACCTTAAGTTCTTGGTGGTGGCAGTATTTTAGAAGAATGTTGCCTTCTTAAGGTCTGCTCAATAAATGTGTAGAAGCGCTTTCCTTCACTTGGAAAAACCAATGCTTAAAGTTAAATTGAGGTGAATTCAATGTCCCCTCCACTACTAAATTTGTTCATTGGCAAATGATTTTCAAAGGTAACACTAGGGTGATGTTTAATTACTTGTGTTCAACTTGAACCAATATGAAAAACTGTCTTGGAATACAAAAGATTTTAACTACTGTGACTATTGTTTGCTTTTATTCAGATAGAAGCAATATTCTGGCATCAAATCATGTTAAAGAAATATGTGAGAGACAGAGTTGAGTTCAGTACTAAGAACGTTTTTTAACCCACCGAATGTAATGATATAATCACACCTAAACAATGGGTTTCCATCATGCTGAAAACATTGTTTTCTAGCCTACAGTTCTAAATTGGACTCATTAGCTCAGAAGCTCCATGGTGCTCCCACATTGCCATAGCTCTAATAAATGAATGTCACACTCACATTTGTATAATAACAACTCAGAGCTTTTAAATTTTCAAGTGCTTTCACATCTGTTATCTCCTTTTAGTACAAACGATCTATCCCACACAACTACTCATGTGCGTGTTACACACGGCAGATGAGCTGCTCAGTCCGAGTTCTGTAGAGATGAAAAAGCAAGCGAAAATACGGAAAATAGATCAGAAGGGAGACAACTATTTCCAGTATTTAGGGCCGACTCACAATCTTTGGAAATTTTCTTGAGTGTTCTTTAGAAGTCAGAATACTCTTAGGTCCCCAGATGGCTCAGTCAGTTAAGTGTCTGCCTTTGGCTGAGGTTATAATCCCAGGATCCTGGGATCGAGTCCTGTATTGGGCTTCTTGCTCAGCGGGGAACCTGCTTCTCCCTCTGCCTCTGCCATGCTCTCTCTCTTTTTTTCTCATAAATAAATTAATATTTTTAAAAAGAATACCCTTAAAATGAATAATAAAGGAGAATAACGTAGCTAATAAAGTTTAGGGACCATATTCTCCAAAGTTACAGAGAAAGGAAAAAGAGTTTCCAGATATGAAACTTATCACCATTTATAGAAGGCCTTCATTTACAAAAAATACTCAGGGAAAAATGAAACCTGCTTCTGTTTTCACAAAATAAAAAGGTCTCCTAAGTAGTAAGAGAAATGCAAGTCTTTGCACAAATTTTAGCTTGATATTAATGAGGAAAATCCACAGCATAGAGGTCCTTGTGTTTGGAAGGCTCTCATCTAAAAAGAGTATCGGTATTGGGGGACAGTTACCTTATCTGATGCACGCAAACCCGAGAAATAGATATTATCCGCATTTTGAAGACAAGGAGGCTGGGAAACCACATGACTTGCGTGGTCCGGGTCACACAAGCAGAAAGAAATCAAATCAGAACTTGCCTGGGGGATTATGTAAGGCACTGCGAAGGCTTTGTGCGCATTGCTCCTCAGTCAGTGGAAAGTTGATTCAGCCGGAAGTCTAATGTTTCTTGATCCAAGCAGTATTACTTAATAAGTACAAGTGATTCGTTACTTCTTTATTTGAAAGCATTTTACATATTATATGAGTTCTACAAAGATCTGTTCTTTTGATACTGTTAAAAGAGGAGAAATGGAAACGGGGCCAGATGGAAGCCCTGCCCTGGAAGTCCATGTGCTCTGTCTTACCTAATCCTCACCGTGGAGCATCGTGCACTCAAGCAAGCCCAGGGCGGTAAGGGGTTTGCCTCCTGGCTAGTGTATGGCAGAGCCCGGACTCACGCTCCACCTACCTGACCATAGCCTGGTTTCTCTATGGCTCCTAATACCCTGTGGTGTGTCTTAAATGATATAAATATTTTTACGTGATATAAAACATTTTATTTTTTAAGATTTTATTTATTTATTTGACAGAGATTACAAGTAGGCAGAGAGGCAGGCAGAGAGAGAGAGAGGTGGAAGCAGGCTCCCTGCAGAGCAGAGAGCCCCATGTGGGGCTCGATCTCAGGACCCTGGGATCGCGACCCGAGCCGAAGGCAGAGGCCCTGACCCACTGAGCCACCCAGACACCCCGATATAAAACATTTTAATAACAGTTCAACAAATACAGATTTCCCCTACTCTAAATTAGATTACACCTGTGGAGGCACAGCAAACAGAACAAGGATAAAATCACTAGTAGTTTAATGGAAACTTACTGAATCAGCTTTTTTATGTATCATCATAAAACCCTTTAATGCACAACTATAACGATTATTTGTTGAGCCTTTTAGTGCAGACCCCTCTGCACATCTTGGTAGAACTCTGCCCTTCCCCCATGTTTTCGAAAGCTTCGCCCAGAGGTATGGAGCTTATGGTGCATCCAGAGAAGTCCTTTTTTTCTGCAACCACGGGAAGCTGTTTCCTTAGCAGCTTCTTCCGTTGGAGTTCTGATTTGGTTTCTTTCTGGCTGTGCAACCTGTACCAAATCATGTGGTTTCTCTGAACTTCAGCTTTGTTTAAAATGTGGATAAAGCCTGCCTCTGGGATTTGTGTGTATCAGATAAGATGATTCATGCGAAAGCATATTCTAACCTGTAAGTCACTGTGTTAGTACGTAGATGATATGACTCTCACTTGAGGTATATATCACCTGTCAGTCCCTAATTCAATCATGGGGTTCATCACGGGGCCGGTGAATGCCAAAGATATTAGAAAAGTAAGTGCTCACTCAGATGGTTGTAGCATTCTGTATAGACCGTCTTTTTGTTCCACTGTTCACCGTGCTTCGAATACATATGGACGATGGAATTGGAATTTTGCTCCTTATTATTTTAGTCGCATAAATTTAAAGGCTGCCAAGAAGCCTCTCTCATGATGGGGAAGGGAGTCTGTGCAGTGATCACAAAGCCAGGAGAGGCAGAGGATAGGTGGAATAAGTCTCTACCAATTCAGGCTACAAAAGTATGTAGAACTCCTTAGTCCCCATCACCTGTTTAACGCATCCCCTCACACCCCTCCCCTTGCGAGGAGCATCAGGAGATGTATAGACACGTCCATTTGCTACATTGCACATCTGAAACTAATATGTTAACTAGTGGAATTTAAATAAAAACTTTAAAAAAAAGTATGTAGCAAATTTAGAGTAATGGCATGTTATTACTATTTTAACGTGGTCTCGTAAAACATTAAGTGAGAAAGAGGGACTACTTTTTCCTTAAGTGAAATTTACAACTTGCTTGAATTATACAGCCCACAAAATTGGCTAGAGAGGCATGGCTATCCCAAGCCGTGAGGCAAATGCTTAGCCGTCTTTGGGCAAGAAGGAAGATGGTAATTTGTTCTTTTTCATATTTCGCCTGGGAGAGAAAGTCTTGTTTGTAGAAATTTTACCCACTGCTCTGGCATTATGGGAGTTTACAGAATCAGCCTCCAGAAAATAGCACAACTGTGCTCAAGGAACAATATTTTACAGAAGCGATTTTTCGCCCCCAGCTTACAAGGTTTCTTGTTACTGTGTTAACATCGGATTTTTAAAAAATGCTCGTAAGTTAATGGCTAGTTTTTAGTTTAGACCGTTATTGCCTAGCCACTACTCAGAAAGACTCAGCCTGTCCATGACTTCAGAAGTTTCTTCCATGAAGGTTTCAAGAGCGACCCCTAATACTCAAGCGCAGACAGATAATATAAAACCAAAAAAGAAGGTTCAGAATAAACTCAGTAAGCTCTTCCGTCAGGAGCTTCTGATCTGACAGCCTGTCGGACTGACAAGCTGACGCACCAGTTTCAGAGATAACATGGGATGTTGATGAGAACTGTGCCCCGATTCAAGCCAAGAGCTCTGGACCACCAGCCATTGATTCCCAAAGGCATTGCACCAAGCAGAAGTGGGAAACGTTGCTTTCGTAGTTGGAATTTAAACCTGATGTGTGTACACTTCGTTTATTAATGTGGACGGTTAATTGCCTCTTCTCAAAATATACACTGCTCTTTCCCTGTGACAACTTTGCAGAGGGAAATTCCAGTGTGATTAAGTGTCTTTTGGGAAACTTTGAAGTGTCACTATCTATCCCGTGCATCAGGTTTTAAAAAAAAAAATCATGGGAAGAAGTAGGAGAATCACTCAGAGGGATTCTTTTTTAGGTTTTGATGCTCATCTTACAAGTCTGGATTCTTTCATTCTCTGTCAAGTCCATCAGTGAGGCAAATTAGATGACCAGGAGTTTGTTCTGACACATGCCAGTCAGACCTAACACCTCCATTGATTTTTGCTGGAGAAGCTTTGATGTCTCCAGCTTCTCTCAGTGTCCTGGTACTTAACCAAAGTGAATGTTCCCCATTAGAAACAGACCATGGATTAAAAAAAAAAAAAAATCAGTATAAAACATCCTATTTTCAACTGAATAAATAAGAAATTTGACACTATATAAAAACCCTATTTCGGTGGAATTGACCTTGTGATATTTAGTGGCGCCTTAGGCTTGCTGACAGTGAGTAGCTTATTCACAAAGAGGCCCACTAGGCTATTTTTCCACTTGTTAAATCTTTGGAATGTTTCTCATTATATCCAGTCCAGTTCTTGGGTCCGCAGGTCAGAGTTTTGGTTGTTGTAATCTGACCTTGATAAATTTTCAAGGGTAGGAGAATTCTCTTATTCCCCTTCTCCCTCTTCCTTTTCTTTTTCAAATGTTAAAAAAAGGGAGGGGGCTCATGTCTAGAGGAAATAGGGCTGATTAAGCAGTCCTCTCTCAGTTAATCCCATTTGTAGATGACTGAAGTCAAATACCAGTAGGGACTCTTCTAGATACATGCAAGTAACAAAAATCCGCCTCAGGGTGTCTTAAGTTAAAAAGGGCGTGTGTTCGAGTCATTTCACTGCAAAGTTCAGGTGGGCCTGGGTCCCGGTGCTCCTGTGATGTCTTGCTCTTTGGCTCTTCATGTCTCAGCTCTGCTCCCTTCTGGGTTGGCTCTTCTCCCAAACAGGCCTTCTCTATTATGAGGGAGTTTCAAATCCAGTTTCTACTTAACTTAAAACTATAAGAAAGAGGCCTTATTTTTCCAACCGCTCCCCTTAAAGTCCAGGATCGAGTCCCATTTGTTCAGATCAGTCTGTTTTGGATCACTTACCTGTCCAGAGCGAATTACAAAGGAGGTTGTGTGTGTACTGTGTAGTGTGTGTGTGTGTGTGTGTGTGTGTGTGTACGCACACGTGCGATTTGATTAGCCAGGCACAGGTCATGTGTCTGAAAGGGGTTTTAGCTCCCTCCTGGTGCACCACACAGACTGAAGGGTGGGAAGGGAGCCCCTCCCAGGGACCATCAGAGTGCCATGACCAGGGATGGGAATGCAGCAGAAATAGCAAAAGTGGGCCCCTGAACAAATCCGCTCTAACATTCTGAGAATGTCTGATAGAAAATTGTCATATCACATGAGTACTGATTTCAGTGGTTCATATTTATAATTTGATGAGCTTTTTAAAAATATCGGACCTGAAGCCATGAGATCAGGGTTAAGAATCCCATCTCTGGTATCTCTTACCTCTATAAACTTGAGCAAACCTTTTAGCCATTCAGAATCTTAGTTTTCTCTTCCTAAAATGAAATGAATGCCTACCTCACATTATTTTTTGTGAGGCACAAGTAAAGGAGTAGTTGTCAAAGCTATTTTACAAATTCTAAAGCTATATGTTTGGGTTGTTTTATCAGAAAGTATCATTATTTTGAGAAAACTTCTACAGTATGCTTTTTCATCTAACAACTGGGAATAAATGTACTGTGGAGTAAAGCTCATAATACCTAACTGTGTTTTACAAAACTACTTCTATTTTCCAGCTCCTAAGCCCAAACTGATATCTCTCCACTGGTATAGAAACAATAGTTCTTAGGAGTTTGAATACTCCAAGAAGTTTCTATCTGTGTCATAACCCAGTTAACACTGGAGCTCTTTGGAAAGGATTTATGGATGATACCCTTATTTAAATACTTTCAAATACTTGATGAGTTAGCATATATTGAATTCTATCATTATCTTTTATAATTAAACTTTTTTTTCTCCTACAGTGAAGTGTATGTTGGCTATGTAGTAGCAAGGCCTGACTCTTCCTTCATCATTTTAAAATTTCTTGTACTGAGCACTCTGTAAATACTTGTTGACCAGATTACTTTACACAAGGTTATAGGCACCACAAAGCCACAGTTTTCTAGGATCCCCAGATTAGACACAAATTGGGATGGTCTCAAATCTTTTAGAAGAACTATCTGGAACAGCCCCTGCCTAGTAGATCTGGTAAGTTAACTGAATGCCATTATTGTCAGAGGCAGTAATGATTCATACAACTTATAATACAACTTATAATGTATAATTAATACAACTCCCAAAGCATGGAGAGTTTATGTTGCTTACCCAAGGCCACACCGATTGTAAGTAGAGGCAGGATTTAGACCCAGGCAGTCAAGCTTCCCACCTGAGCTTTGACCACCGTGTTGATAAACACCTGCACTCTCTCCAAACTGGGTTTCAGCAGACATGACACATTCTGTAAGTTCTAGAACCCCAGATGTCTCTAGTGCAATGTTTTGAGTCCTGTGACAGATCCTATTAATACTATCTAACGTTTTAGGAAAATGCAAGATTAGTAAAGAATTGAACCTCCAAGATAGCATGGATAAACTTTGTCAAGAAAATCCTTCACTCTTGACATCTGTTTTCTTATTCTTTACAAATCAGGAGTAGCAAACAATTGCTTCATGTAAACAATTATGAAATGGCGCAACCCCTTTTCTGTAGGGATTTCCAATGAGGTTTGAATGCAGCATCACAAAGATTTGCAGTAACTTGTGTTAATGACCAGAAGATTCTTCTGTGCTTCTGCTAAAGAAAAGCAGAGAATCTTAGGATGGGAACGGGCTGGAAAATATATCTAGTCCTGTGACATAATGCAGGACTGTTCCTAATACATCCCAAATGGACAGCTACAAGTTTCTGCCTACCCTCGTCCCTGGGAAGGTGACCCTGACTTTGTGAAACAGTCCCATCGCTCTGGAAAAATTCTTGTAGAACTTTTGCCTTACGTTGAATTGAAATAAGCCTTCCTATATCTATTACATACTTAGCTTAGAAAAATTGAAGAATAAGTCTGCTCCGTTTTGCTGAGAACAGTTCTTTAACACTAAAGAGAATTTGATGTCTTCCCCTTACTCTGTTCATCATATGCGGCTCCTTGCCAATATCATTCTGAGAAGTGGGATGTACACCCCACAGCATCCTGAATCCCCAGCTCCGGGCACATCTGCTTTGTTGATGTTCATGTTTGACCTCCGTAACATCTGTTAACTCCTACTCTGCTTTTCTTCATGAAAATGTCCCAGCTTTTACCAATGGCCATGAGCCATGCCTCCAACCTCAGCCCTCAGCCTTGGGGTGTGTGTGTGTGTGTGTGTGTGTGTGTGTGTGTGTGTGTGTTTAACCTTAATGCAGGATTTTACATTTACATTATTCCTTTCCAGAATAAAGTTTTATCCAGTTGTTTGCCCAATAATCCTAGGCCATCAATGTCTTGTTAAAGCTTGGCCAACACTCAGTGTATCAGTGATCCTCCCCAAATATGACATGTGCTAATTTAAAACGCTTACTTCAAACAAGGATGCCTTTCAAGTAATTTCCCCAATGCGGTGATTTCAGTGTTGAACAGACAGAACCGAGGAAAAAACTGCAGTCTTCTACCAGAGACCTCTTAGGTCAGCATCATGTAAGATCATCACTCAACTAGACCTCATTTTTCCATATTTTCCACATGAATAACATGGAGAAGTTGTGGGGTCTCAACGTCGGTGAATGAATGGCCTTGTCCAATACCTCTCTTTTGACCAGAGGCAGGAAACAGTGTTGAATGTCTAGCTAAAAAATGGGCTTAAATAAAGAAAATGACAGCCTCAGTTTGCAAGAAAGGAACATAATGTATAAAAAAGATGTTACATAAGTGACTCTTAATCTCACAAAACAAACTGAGGGTTGATGGGGGGAGGGGGGTTGGGAGAGGGGGGTGGGGTTATGGACATTGGGGAGGGTATGTGCTATGGTGAGTGCTGTGAAGTGTGTAAACCTGGCGATTCACAGACCTGTACCCCTGGGGATAAAAATATATGTTTAAAAAAAATAATAAAATTTAAATTAAAAAAAAAAAGATGTTACAGGCAAAGAACAGTATTACTCTGCAAAAGCCGGTTTCTTCGCAGCAATCCATGTTATGATAAAAAAAAAAGCTGATCACTGCTTTTCTGAATGAGTTATTAATATTTCTGCTTCTTAGTTGTTCTGAAAAATGCACTAGTAACGGTGGCATCCAAAGTTGGAGGTAGAACCAGTAAAACAGCCGATATTGCAATAAGTAGCATGATCCCGATTGACTACAGATCCTTGCAACATGCAGAGAAACTGGGGAGCTCTACATTGCGACCTGGATTGCACAGTGTTCTTTTTTCTCTCTGCTTTCGCTTTTCTGAAGAGATCTCATAAATAATTGTGTATTGTCATTTAGGGCTACAACTGTCATATTAGGGAATGCAGGCTATATATGATCTCTGCAAATGAATAACAGAAATCACCTCGCCTGTACGTTCTTTCCTACTTTGGTAGCTGAGGGCTTATTTTATGTGCTGTCAGCACTAGAATCTGTTAACAGGAACGGTAGGGAGGAAGGAGGGAGGGAGGGAGGGAAAGAGAGAAACCTGTAAATTTGGGCAAGCAACAGGAATTTATCACCCAAATCTGTATCATGCCGATGGACTTAGGATGGGACCAGAAGTGGTATTTAGTTCTTCCCACTTTTGCCAGATTGATGAATGCTGATGCCAGCCACAGTGGGTCACCCAGAGAGAGCCCAGAGAGAATGGCCTGACATTTCACTTCCAGGGGAAGGTCACGATCACGAAGGTTTGATAGGACTGCTCTTCGGGGAGGTGGAGAAATGATGGGAAACAGCATTTTCTTGAGTCCAGCATTCCCTGCAAATGAAATAGTGGGCCTGAAATATTTTTTTTTTGAAAAGGGTCAGTGGCAAACATATAAATACATAGAAATTTAAACAAAACTTTAAAAACCCTGAACTTGAGACATTCGAGTGTAGTTGAAAAGAAGAATCCCATACAGTCGTTTGAGGGCTGTGTTCGAATCGCATAGCTCACAGGAGGGGAGTGGAGGGTCATTACTGAATCCATGTCAGGGAGATGGAAGTGATCTGAGGCTGGCCCACGGCCCCTGGGCAACTCAGGAGAAACCAAGGGTTTTGATTTTCTGATTTCCAGGCAGCGTTTCCGTTAGTGCCCGTGGAAGCCCCATAGGCTGTGGGGCTGTCGCTGCTGGAAGAAAAGATGCAGAGGTCTGGGGTGCATTAATCCTTGCCCGAGTCTCTTTGACTCCATCTTTTTGACAGATCTCATTTTAGTCTCTGCTCAAGGAGCTGCTGAGTCCACTGGCTGCTGACCAAGCCTTCTTTTGTTAGGGTGCCCTTTCTTCTTTTGCCTTTGAAGCTGTTTTGTTCACTCTTCAAGTTTGTTTTTGTTTTATTTTAGAAGCGCTGTCACCCAAGAGAAGGCATGGACTTCATTATACCTTTAGCTCTCACCCTGAACCTTTCCTATTTCTTGTCGGATTCTTTCTGGTCAATTTTCAAACACCCCGAAGTGTGAAAGAATCACGACAAATATAAGGGAGAAACAGAGAAAAAGACAATTTTTTCCAGGGCTAGAACAAGGCAGAAAATTTCATCTCTGGTAGAATCTGACCGGAGGGCTCTATTCATACACATTTCTTTATTAAACTAGCCTACACAGTGTTGGCAGACTCCTGGAAGGTTTTCAGAGCCTAATTGGTGTTGGTGAGTCAATGGAGCTCTTGTCAGCTTGCTCCCTTCCAAGACCCACCATGAACCTCATCAGCCTCTGAATCCCAGTTTACTGCTGGTCCTGATGGTGGAAAAGGGATTGTGTCCATAACAATGTGCATTCCATAGACAGTCACTTTGTGACCCACGCCTTGTGCTCAAAAGTTGCAGTAACTCTCTTGGAATCATGTCATGGTGCCAGGTAGACAGATTCCAATACTCTAAACTTTTTTTGAATGTTCAATTTCTGCTTGAAAGAATAATCCTTTTACAATGTGGACAATACAGACTGAATGTGGACATAATATGCTGGATGCTCAGGGAAGGCTTCTCTGAGAAGGTGACATTGGAATAGATCCTGCAAGAAATGGGGGAGCTAGTCCCGCAGTAGCTGGTGGAAGAGCATTTCAGGCAGAAGGGGAGACAAATGCAGAGGCTTGAAGCGGGAATGTGCACTGCTATCCAGAACCAAGTAAACAAGAAGAAGAGTAGGAGAGGCGGACAGAGAGATGAGGCCAGGGCTGGGTGCTGGCAGATGGAGATGCTCAAAGGCCATCCTCATTAGGACTGTGGATCTTCCTGTGAGTTCAGTGGAGCAGAGTGCCATGATGCAGCTTTCATTTCAAACAGATCATGTTGGCTGTTGTATTGAGAAAAAGCACTAAGGGGATGAGGATGAAAGCAACAAGACCAGTTTGCAAGCTAATGGAATAATCCAAGTGAGAAAAGGTAGTGGCTTGGACCAGGCAGTGATAGGAGGGTGAGAAGACTTTAGAAGTAGATTCCACAGGATTTGGTGCTAGACTGGATGAGAAATGTGAGCAAAAGGGCTATGGCTCCAACTGGAAGAAGGGGGTTGCTGTTTGCTGAGACAAGGATTATGGAGAAGGTGAGGTAAATAGGAGCTCGGTTTGGGCATTTACTTTACGGTTAAGATGGCTGTTAATCATCAAAGTAGAGCAGCATCAGGAGGACAGCTGGGTATCCGAGTGTGGAGCTCAGCGGAGAGGTCTAGACTGGAGATGCGAATGTGAGAGTCAGGACTGGATAACACCACCTAGTGTAGCCAGAGAAGGCAAAGGATCAAGAACTGATGCTCCAGGGATGGGAAGATGACCACTTACAGAAACCAGCAAAGGAGGCCAAGAAATGGAAGGAGTGATCAAGTGTCAGGTGTCAAGGAAAATGAAGTGTCAGATTTGGCAGAGTGGAGGGTATAGAGAAAAACGGTTTCTGTAGAATGGGCTCGAGTGAGGACAGGAAAAGGGAACATGGAGAAAACACAGGCACCTCTTGGGGCATTTTACTTCTTAAAGAAGAACAGAAATTGAATAGGAGCTCAAGAAGGATATTGGGTCAAGGGAAGGAGTCTGTTTGCTTTTATTAGAAGATGTTATAGCACTGTTTGAGAATGCTCCAGCAAAGAGGGGGAAATGGATGAGTAAGAAGAGAGAATATGTCATAAACTACTGGACTGCTACCAGTTGAGTAGACAAAAAGCCTTCCTTCAGGAAGAAAACCTTGAAGATAAGTACTACGCTTTACATTTTGTCATTAGATTGGAATGCAGATGTGTTGTATTTTCTGAACTAAATTCCTGGTAACCTGAGGTACATGATGGTGACAAGAATGAGACATGTGTTGTATTTTAAGAAAACATTTCCAGAGCCAGGAGAAACATAACGTAATATGCCTTTGCTTCATCAAAGAAATCCACATTCAATTATTGACTATATCTCAGTTATAAGACTACTCTATCTTTCCTTAATCCCCATTTATTTGGATTTCATGGTAATTCAGGTTGAGGTAAACTAAGTTGGCCTGAGAAATAAGCAAATGAAACTTGCAGAGGGATGTTTAACATCCTTTTATAGAATTGTTTCCAAGCTCAGTACAAGCAGGCCTTTAATGCATAGGTATACTAATTACAAATATTCCTTCTCCCTTCAACAAAGTGAGAAACCCTGTGTCAGCCTGTATCAGGAAAAATGAGAACCATTCTAACAAGAACTCTTCAAGGTTCATTTCTGGTGCATTCACCAGAAATGTGTCAGCAGTGATGTCATTGACTAAAAAAGCCCAAGTGGCGAGAAGACGAACCAACTACAAATGATAATGAATAGTAGTAATTAATGTTCCAGTCCTGCTTTACTCTTTGTCAAGAAACTCTGAACACATTCTACAGTTCCAGTGATTTGGTAAACACGCTTGACGGCCTTCTGTGTTCTAGGTGCTAGAAATTTAGCTTTAAAAAAATTCCCTCTCTCATGCAGCTTACCATGAGCTGCAGAACAACCTGGCAAAATAAATAGGTCAAGTACTATTATTATTATTTACAGATGAAGACACTCTAAAGCTCAATTAAAACTTAGATTTAAATCACTGCTGTTCTAGGAATATGGGTTCCCAGTGAAATCACCAATTTTTTCTTTCCCAGAACCATTCAGAACTCAGCACTTCAATACAAGTTGTACTGTGAAATATTATCTTCATAAATATAATGAAAATCTGTGATGGAAACTCTTTTGCATTAAAAAAAAAGCCTCATTCCAAAACTCAGTCTAATAACCATGTGTCTAGAAGAAGAGACATTTTATCTTATGAAGACGCCAGTTACAGCTAATCTACCTAGAGTAACTGCTCTTTGAGCCTGATAAATTATTTATTGCCAGGAGAATTACTGTGATATCTGAAATGTATCAGCATTTTCTTCAGCGACCTCCACAACTAAAACACAATTAACTGCCTTTTTTTCCCAACTCTTTTTAAAAAATCTGACTTTTTACCCTTTGTATTGAGTCAGTTAATTGTTGGAACTTATAGAAGTTTTACTTTTTTATAAGACGTAGCTCATAAATGAAAATAATTATTATAACATCTTTCAAATGTATAAAAGCCACATACAAACTCTGTTCAGTGTATGTGACCAGTGGTAGAGTTTTTTTCTTCATTGAGAAAAAATTTTATGTGAATTTAAAAAAATAAACTAAGTGATGCATGAGACCCTCTCTTCCCTTCCTAACTCTCTGGTAACTTTCTCTGACCGTTGGAAGATAATACTCATGTAATAAGACATTAAGTGGGAAATTTCCTGTAGGAACTAAGTACTGAACATTCTCAAGAGAAAGTTGCCCATAATGGAGACAGCTACCCTCTTCATGATTGACCAGGAGGTGGTGAGCCCAGTCACCGTCAGCTGCCTGTGTGAATAGGCAGAAGATTGGTGTTGGGGAAGGACAGAGACCTAAGCCACTGAGGAGAGGGCACAGGAGGAGACAGGTGTCCCCATGCACTCAGAGCCTGGTGGGAAGATCTCTAAGAGGAAGGCCCATGCAGAGTGGGGGAAACTGCCAGAAGAGGAAACCGGCATCTCATTCCACAGTCGGACTTCTAATGGGCAGATGCACCAACTTGAGCTGAAGAAGAGAGAACTGGAGGGTCATGTCCAGCAGAGAGGGGAGTGGTCACAGAGCAGCCTGCCCTACACGGCCAGGCCGTATGTATGTGTGATGCGGGTGGGCGCGCCAGGAGGAGGCTGGCTTATACCCTCTCTCCTGTGTCCTATCCAGTGGGTGAGCATGGGCGCTAGGAGGGCTGAGTAGAGTTTGGAAGAACTCAAGCTGGAGACATATTTTTCACATCAGGAATCGTGCAGTGGGGACCCCATCTCCTTCCCCAGAAGAGGCCTCCAAAGATCTTACACAGAAACACAGTAGAACCTGTGTAGGACGGGATGATTACACCTGCTACAAGAGGACATCAGAGGCCATATTAGCATTATTCTGAGAAGCAGTACAAGCCGTCATAGAATTCAGCCATAACTGAATAAGAAAAGAGGCCCTCGTCCTTCTCCAGTACTCCCCTCCCCAACAAAGGGCATGAAGGAGGTAGAGCTTGGGGTGGGGGGTATCCACAATTGACCATACCACCCCACTCCTCCCTACTCCTAGTGGAAGAAGGAGGGAGAGGACCAAGTACAAATCAAGCCTCCATGGGTTTTTTTTTTTTTTTTTTTTTTAAAGATTTTATTTACTTATTTGACAGAGAGAGATCACAAGTAGGCAGAGAGGCAGGCAGAGAGAGAGGGAAGCAGGCTCCTCCCAGAGCAGAGAGCCCAATGCGGGGCTCGATCCCAGGACCCTGAGATCATGACCTGAGCCGAAGGCAGAGGCTTTAACCCACTGAGCCACCCAGGCGCCCCCTCCATGGGTTTTTTAAGTCTCAAGCCTGACCTGTGGTGAGGAAAAGCAAGGTCTAAATCAGGTGATATTGGGTTTGTTTTTTACAAAATGGATTCTTAGTGACTCAAAGTGACCAGAAAATTATGGGGTCTGCCCCAACTGTCAAGTGGTGTGGTGCCCATCAGGGAGGGGAGACCGGGCTGGCACTCCTTCCCAGCCATCCCAGACTGACATGTTGTGACACTCCCCTGTGTCACCTGAGCAAGCCACTTCTGAATGTCAGTGTCTTCATCTGTCAAATGACAAGTGGTTCCTGGGTTAGTTAATTCTAGCATTAAAAGTCTGTGGAAGTTGGGGTTCCTAGGTATCTCAGTCGCTTAAACAGCCGACTCTTGCTTTTTGGCTCAGGTCATGATCTCAGGCTGGTGAGATTGAGACCCACATTGGGCTCCGCACTCAGTGGGGAATCTGCTTGAGATTTTCTCTCCCTTTCCCGCTGCAAACACCCCCCCACCCACCCACCCACTCTCCCTCTCTCTTGTCTCTCTAACCTCTCAGGTGAATAACTACTTTTTTTTTTTTTAAGTCTGTGAAAGTTGTGAAACAATGAGCTCAGAAATGTGGATGAGAGTACTGAGAAGGTGAGGGGTATCCTCCCGCTGCATGCCCATTTGTGCCAGTTAAGATGGTAATCCCACCAAAGCATGGAGTTCATATATATTTTTTTAAAATTTTTTATTTATTTATTTGACAGAGATCACAAGTAGGCAGAGAGACAGGCAGAGAGAGAGGAAGGGAAGCAGGCTCCCTGCTGAGCAGAGAGCCTGATGCGGGGCTCGATCCCAGGACTCTGGGATCATGACCTGAGCTGAAGGCAGAGGCTTTAACCCACTGAGCCACCCAGGCGCCCCTGGAGTTCATATATTTAAATCAGATGCCAGCTATTGTGGATGTGGCTGGGGATTTAATGGGCACAAGACTTAACCTGCTAGAGATTGAATTTTTGAAAGGTAGGAAGAGGAAGATTCCCTGTGGAGAGAATACCAGGAAGTCTAGAGATGGAGCTGAGTAGCAGAGCCAGTTTAAGTGGGAGGTGGTTGCATTTGCCTTCGGTCAGACCCCAGGGATCTTATTTCCTTAACGGGATGCCAATTACCTAACAATCTGTCCCCAGCAAGCCATCCAGATGACAGAAGAGATGGAAAGCAAAGATGTCTGGGGCGGGGGTGGGGGGGGGATGCCACTGTCACTGGACAGAGAGATGTTAAGTTTCTGGTGAGCATTTCTGGGAGGGTGAAGGTAGGGATAACATTTAGCCAGGGATAAGTTTCTTTTCCATAATTCATTTGCTGATGCGATTGTTCTTTACTGGGCTTCTAAACCATATTGTGGTTATGTTCTTATCTCCTTCCGGCATGATCTTTGTACGGCCTACTTGTGAATTCTGGGGATGTTCACAGTGCTTACTGAGTAAGTTTAGGCATGCTGCCATTTTCTGTGATTCAATTTCATGGTGTCTTTTAGAATGATGGAATTCAGGAAAAGAACTCTGTAAAGATCAAGCCAGGAGCCTCTTCGGTTTATTTGGTGGTTTCTGCTGTAACTCCCGGGAGGAGGGCCTAGCTTGGCATTTGGTTCTAAACAAGAAAACATGATTGCCTTTTAATAATTGTTAATTCTTACCTTGTTAATGGTGTGGTGGAGAGTCGGAATGATGGAGCTGACTCATTGTAGGCTCCCTACTGCTGTTCCCCAAAGTGTCTGCTTCAGTAACAGACCGTGGCTTCCTGACCCCAACCCCTCCCTGCCTAGTATCCTTCCTCCTAGTATCCTGCTCCCCCACCACGCCCCTCCACTGCTGAGTGGCCAGCTGATGCTTCCCCCTCTCCCTTGTCAACCGCCCTTGAGAACTCTAGAGGGAGAAGGATCTTCTAGGTTTATTAAATGGAGCAATGACTGAGTCAGGAAAGTCATTTTACTGCATTGTTTGCTTTTGGTCATTGAAGATAAGAAAACAAAAATATTTATTCTGCTCTAAAGGCTTTTTCCCATCTTTCTTGAACTCCGTGAAAATATTTATCCTCTGAAATGAATTATGTGAAAAGGGAAGGTATTTCCGTTGTCTTTGGCAAATGTAAAACACAATTTGCTTTTTCCAAGATGTGAACTTACTGGTAATCTCCCTTGATATAAAACTAATGCCTAAATGGTCTTTTTTCTTTCCCAGCCAACCCAAAATGCTTTTAAGCAAAAGAATATGTTGGAAGCCAATTATTAAACCTGGGCAACCTAAAACATTTTTTGAGTGTGTGTGTGTGTGTGTGTGTGTGTGTGTGTGTAAGAAATGTGATTCTTTGCTTTTTATTATTTTCCTCCTTCCCTTCCTTGATGCTACCTTGGTAGCTGCCATGTTCTAAATATTGACAAGATGAGATAGTTTTCTGTTTATATCAGCAGTCGTCTGTCTGTGAGATATGGACGAATCAGAACGCTGGATTTCCTTTCTCAGCCATCCATCAGGTTCATAATGTAAGGTTACAAACGGTTATTTTCTTTCCTGAACTTGCACTGTGTAATGTGTTGCAAAGTGTTGTCAGTAGCTGCAGGTACTGTGTCCTGGCAATGCAGACACTCTGTGCTGTCTCACGACTCCTGAGAGCTTGTCTCTGATACCTCATTCACTGTGCCTTGTGACCAGTTGATGTGCAAACATTGTCCTAAAATGAGAAACATACCTGGTTTTTAAAGTCTGCAGTTAAAATCTGTCCCATGTGAGTTTTGGCTTTCATCCCAGGTGTCTGTGTTAACTTGCTTTTACAGGAAGAAGGAAAAGGGTAAATTGATATATATACACACACACACACGTATATATCAGTGTTAGTCTTCCGCATCTCGTACTTCCCCATGTCCATGGGCTAGTCAATCCATTGTGTCCAAAAGTTCTCAAAGGTTCATGTGCTTCAGTTGTGAGAAATATTTGAGTCTGATTTGCATGATATTCTGTATACATTTATGCAAGCGTGGGAGTACTTTGGCCAGGAGAGACACTGTTAGAGCTACAAAGTGGTTCTCAGCCTTTTTCCATCGGACAATCCTGAATTGATCTTTGGAATGTGTGGGAAATCGTGACCCATTTTACTCTGAGCTGCATGATATTCAAATATTCACAGCTTACCTCTGCATACTTTAAAAAAAAAAAAAGCAGTTTTGTTTGGGAAATAGACATTTTAACATTTGGTCTTTTCGGTTTTGAATTTTAAAATACAGTCTTATTTTCATATCCTGTTAAATTTTTCGCATCGGATAGCCTGCTGTCCGAGAGGTTAAGACATTTGGTTGAGAATCACTAAACAGAGCTCTCAGGGTGGCATGTGCAGGGCCTCCCTTTGGGGTGCCACGCTAGGCACACCCCTCCCCGTGCATGGGACTTCTGGCTCTTGGGCTCATGGGGTCTGTACGTTGCCTGGTACCGATGCTCCAGTGACCCAGCAGTCCCTCCTGAACCCATAAATGCTAACCAGTGCTTTTTCATGTTGAGAAGTGGCCATCTCTGCTCTTTATCATCCAAAGGAACAAATTTAGTATAACCAGCTGCATTTGACCAAACTAGCACTCTTGATTCTGGAAGATTTTCAAAAGACCTGCTGCAGCCTCCTGCTTCCGTGTGTGTGTGTGTGAATGTTTGTAGGAGGCCCTTCCTTACATTCACATCCAAACCCATGTCTACATATTTATAAGCGTTCAGCTCTCGGGAACATTTCTTCAAAGCCTCAGAGATAACAGAAAATAAATGTTTTCACCTGTACCTTATGGATGTTTGGGTAGCTCATCTCTGATCGATATTTGTCAGAATCCTTCAAAGTGAAGCCTTAACCTAACAATCGTCATTTAAGATCATTTTCGTTTTTCATTAAGTGTTCTAGAGAAATAGAGAATATTTGTTAATATTCAGATCTAAATTTATAAGCAGGTAGGTGGAAACAGTTCCTAGTAGAAAAGATTTAAAAGCTACTATTTTTAAAAAAATCAATTAAATCCTAATTAAAAAAAAATTCAGAATACAAGACTTGAAAAATACCATACCTTTCTGTTCATGTTAGGAAGCTAAGTCATAACTCTGGCTTTTAATTATTTACTGATATCCTTAGGAAATGTTTTTCTCAAGAAGAAAATAAGATTACAGACGATGTTCCCTTCATATGCACAGAGGATAGAGAGTATGTAGTATCTTCAGTTTCCGTGTTTGGAGGAGAGAACTCTGCAATACAGTGTTTTTCCATTAGCCTTATGTATCTGGTGCATTTGAACCAGAAGTCATACATCTGTAACACCTTTGGAATAAAGCAAAGTTGAAAAGCTGCATTTTAGTCTCCGCCATCCAACAAAAATCTATCTGCAGACTTTTGTGAATTTTTTCCTGGGTCACAACTAAATTCAGTTAATGATTTTATACTTTTCAGTTGGTGGGATAAAAGACGTTTGATTTAATTACATCATGTTAAGTATGGCCCTACCGTAGCCCTTCACACTCCGCCAGACTGTGCACGCCGAGTTGGCAGTTGGTAAATACCTGTTCAACAGAATCAATTTTCCACTTATAGCTCTAATCTCAAATTATGTTTTTTCTCTATATTCACAGTTTAATTTTTATTTGAGCTGGAAAGGATTCTTCATGATGTCCATTTTCCTTTGTTTCATTGATAATATCCTACAGGAAATACATACATACATACCAAGTAGATGAGGTTTTAAGCCATGACCAAATTCTTAGAATATTAAAATCATTCAATACATGAACATAAAGGAAAGTTTTAAGTATTTTAAGCTCTAAAAAAGCAGCCTGGAGACATTTAGTAAGAGTGTCTCGAATCATTGAATTTCTCTTCTATAATTACTTAAAACTTTTAAAGAGTACTGCCAGCCAGTAATAATTTAAAATAGAATTTTACCCCAATCTTTTCCTGTTTTGTTATTCTACTTAAATATAATTGCATCGCTGTTCCCTGAGTTTAAATCTACTATTCGTCGAGGGTAAGGTTTGATTATAAACCTTCTTTGAGGCAAAAGACGTTTTAGGTCTGTTTGATTTTTTTCATATTTAACACGTTTTTTAAAACTGGGAAATTATTAAATTAATTTTATTAACTTACCTGGAGAATTACTTTTATTAATTTACCTGAGGAAATGCAGGTACCATCTTGATATGAGTGTACTATTTTACAAGACCTAACAATGGGCCTCCCCATTTGAAATTATTGTATAGCTGAGGTGGAAACCCTAATTTGCTTTTTGGTTTCTTTCACTGGTCCCTACCCTGTACCACCCTACCGGCTTCCTCCATAGTTCATCCCTGGTGCCGTCCAGTGTCCAGAACGGACATTATTCTCTCCAATCTTTTTTTCTTTTACTGTCCGTGGCCCAGTTGAAGCTATAACCCAAGGCCCAGTCCATACCTCCTGCTGGCAGTAGTATCACCAAATCCATCCACTCTCAGAAAGCTAACTCCAGAGGGAAGACTGAACACGTGCAAGTGGTGCCTTATAAATATTCTTCGGTCTAAAGTGAAACACAGTAATAATAAGCTGACGAATTTCCAGGAAGCAAGTACATTTATGTTTTTTGTAACTTCAATCTTAAGAACACTGTTTACATCTTTGAAAATGAACATCTGGAAATAGGCCCTACATATGACAAAACTCAGTTCTTATTCCAGAAAGATAGATCCAGTCCCTATATAGAGAATTTTAAAATATTTGGACTGGAGTAATGTTTCAAGGCCACAAAGAACATAAAGGAGGGATTGTATTTCTCTTCCGCATAATTCCCTCCCCTCCCCCATAGCACGTAGGAAGGCCCTGTCAGATCACTCTGAATTCAAAGCAGGTGGCTTGTGATTTCAGGACAAAGTGGAGTCCCAGAGAGCAGATGATGGCCCTGCCTAAACTGAGTTTATTGGATGTGCCACCCGTTTTTCAAGTGGTTATCAAATAAGAGGTTGGGATGATTTCCAGACTGAGGTGCTATGTGCTGGGGCTCGTTCTTCCCAAAATGGCTGCTACAACTTACGTGGATGGTGTGAATATTGGGATGAGCATTTGGCTGTAGTTCTGCTTGACGTGTATGAAACTCACATTGAAGTTTAATTATAAAAGTGCCTGAGTTAATTCAGCAACTAGAGAATGAGTTTGCATACGATTTGCATGCTTAATGTACTAACACCTGAAATGTCCCCATAACCCTGGCTGCACCCCACTCATCCCCACCCCAGCCCTGTTCCCAGCCTTTGCTCCGCAACCCGTGGTACCCCCAGTGCCTGCCATGGCTGTTCAGGCTGTTGTGAGAACTGCCTGTTGAGCTCAGCCAAGGGATACTTCAGCTAAACTAAGACAGGGCTGAAGTGATTATCTGATGCTGGGTTTCATTTGTCACCCGGAAAACACTGGATCGAAAGATCTTAACGTCAACCAGCTCCTCCTTTTGTATCATTCCACGGAGTTGCGTGCAAACTTCTGTTGTTCTGTTAACAGTGTTACCCGTGACTTAAATGTACAACACCTGTTTGCTGTGTTGTTGTTGCTTTATCGAGGGAGGGGAAGAAGGTGAATGGGGCGGACTAGAGGATTTGCTGGATTTGGGGAGAGCTTTTAATTAAGAACTCCTGGCTGCATGTTTCCAGAGTTTTAACTATAGGTATTATCACTTAAAGGTTATTACAGTCAGCTTCAAAATAGCTTTGAAATCCACATTTTCTACATTTTCAATTTCATACTAGTTTTTTTTTTTTTTAAGAGCAAATCACAGCCAGTTGAATTAAAGACTGATAGATGTTGTAGACCAGATGTTTGAAAGAGAAAGAGAAGATCATAATAGGCAGCCAGAGGAAAACTTTCTCCTGGAATTAATTGCAGCCAGTCTTTTTTTTTTTTTTTTTTTAACAAAATAAAACTTAGAAAACTCAAGAATGAGTCAGGGATGGGTCATAAAGACAGACAGAAATGCTAAAGTAATTATTTCAGGTAAAGTCTTAACAATTTCAACAGACAGGAGATAGGAGAACCAAGCCATATGCAAGTAAGTTAGGATCTAGAACCAAACTAACAGAATGGCTTAGACTAGAGGTTCTCTGCCTCAGTGAAAAGGCCTGTGCATTCCTGAGGGGCTCTAGAATTTTCTTTTGGTTTTTCAAAGACAGAAACTTCAGAAAGCAAAGCCTATTCCTAACACTTCCCAGCCTTAGCAGCCAACCTCACGTGTCACCTAACGTAAGTCCAAACTGCACAGAGAAAATTGAAATGCTAGTCCTCTTCCCCAAAACACACGTCCCGTGTAAGCTACTTCTGGAGACTCACGGTTTTTAACCTGCTGGAGTTTCTGAGCCTTTCGGAGAATTTATTGAAAGCTGTCGACTTTTTTCTCCCCCCAAAACATACACCTACACCCAAAATTCTGTGTTCTTATGCTAGATTCCTTGAAAATCCTCCTTAAGAAACCCTACAGTATTAATCCATTTGTTAGTACTTCAGTAGAACTTGGTCTCTGACCAAAGTTTTACTTGGTTTGGGAGCTCATGAGACCTATTTATATCCTTTCAACTCCTGAGAAAGGTAATTCTTTTAATTCTACAAGAGCAGCCAGATCCAGGTTAAAAGAGAGTAACTTTGGAAATCTACCTGTTGTCTAGTTTTTGTTAATGTCCATTTGAGAACAAAGAGTTGAATTTTGAGAAATTGGGAACTTTACCTGGGAAAAGAGTGAGAAATCACCCCTATTATAATATCTAAATCAGATTAGAACCCAGAACAGACCTGCCAACGCCAGCCTTTGACTTTATAGATGCTCACACTAAGCCATTATAGTAATAAAACTAGTCGAAGCTAACCTCATGGAAAATGATAGATGGAAGGATGGGATGTCCTTCTGTCTTGGGTCTGTCTTAGTGGGATACGCCATCATATGTGCATTTGCCTGTATTTGTGAATTAAGATCCTCAAGTACATGCATATGCACGTATGACCAAACTTGGCATTTGAATGTTTATTATTCATTTGTGCTTTAGGTTTTCTGAGAAAGGTAGCTGAATACATCCAAGACTGTCACAGTGGCATTTTATCAATACAAGTGAACTCAGATGAGGAAAACTAGTCATCCATTTGTAAATTTTTCTTGTGAAATTTTGTTTAGAATCACACTTACACTACCTTTTCTCCAGAGATCTAAAATCATCCCAAGTACATGGTACATGTCATATTTGGAAACTGAAATTCATGAAGCTGTGTATTCTGAATGTAAAAACAATTCAGACTAAAAAGTTCAAATAAGCAAGCTTAAAAACAGAAAAGTCTTTCAAAGTTCATATGTTCTTTTTCTGTTGTAACAGAAAATTATGAATTAGTGCATCATTATGAGTATCTCCATGTTTTATTTTAAAATCACATAGCTTAGGGTGTCCTTCTAAAAATGGAATAACTTCTTTCACGCCTGAGAAATTAACTCAGCTTTGGGAAATATGATGCTATCACATATATAAAACCAATAAAAAATAGTAAAAGTATTTCTACACATATAATACACCCAGACGCATTTGCCCATTCTAGCACACATGTGTAAAATGAACTCAGGCTAACTATAGGGAATGAACTTTGCCAACTGCTCATATTACCTCTAGAATAAATGTGATTTTCAGACAGGAGACTGGGGAGAACCTTCCATTACTTTGCGACCTCCAAATGAAGCCACAGCCTCAACTCCAGTTCAGTACTGGCAGCACCACCCAGAAAAGCTCATCTTCCAATCATGTGATTACAAAGCTTTTGTAAGTTACCATCTATTCAGTATTTGGGTACCAGCGGGAATAGAGGGTGTACTTCTGGCTTGTTTACTTTTATATTGGAAATACACCGAAGTGGCCATCAATGGAACTCTTAAAATGTTCTCCCCTTCTCTTTTCCTTAAAGTAGCCTTTCCTATACTGAGAATGTCCAAGTAAATAGAGGTTAATAATCCCTTTTATTCTTGTAAGCTTAAGGTCTATTTTGCCTTCTTCTTACACAGTTGTATATTTTAAATGAAATATGTTAAAGCACAATCTTAAAATGGAAATGCATATAAGTATAACATATATAGACAGCAACATTCACTGACCAATGATCCCAAAACACTGGGTCTACTACCCGATTTTTTTCATTAGGGTTCTATTACTGGATACCTTGTTCTAATAGGAGACAGAATCAGGCTGAGCTGAGAATTACAAGTAATATGAACAGGTAAATATTGAAAGAATACCATAGGTTTGGGGACAGGTGGTTGTCATGGCTGCAGCAGGAAAAGTAAAATCACCTCTTTTTAAAAAAGAAATGTTTCAGTTAGGGCAGAATTCCCCCATAGCTGAAAAGGCAAGGATTTCTCCGAGATCCTTTTTCTTAATTTGATTAAGACGTGGGCATTCTGGTTGTCGCCTAGCAATTTCGGCCTTTTGTTCGTTTTATTATCTATACCTCTTTTACTGCCTACTTATCGTGGAGCATTGGGTTCATCTCAGCAGTAATCTCTCCAGACTGTGGAACTGAAATGCCTCCTTCCTGCAAAGCTCAAACGCCCCACAAACCCTTGGGCCTTTGGAGCTCGCCTTGCTGCGGGGCCCTCAGCCACGCCCCCGCTCTTTCAAAGCACGCCCCTCTTCGCGTCCGGCTGTGCCTGGTCCGCACGCCCGGTTCGCAGTCGGGTTTTTGCCCCGTGCCATGTAAGGAAAATTATGATTTTCATTTTGTTTTGTTTTTTGTTTTTTTAAAGACACATAGAGCTCTTTCGCGCTCTTTTTTTTTTTTTTTTTTTTTTTTGTTGGGGGCAGTTAGATTAGGGAAGGAAAAAAATGACAAAAGAAAGAAACCCTATTGAAGCTTCGAAAAGTTGGAGAGGAGTCAATTGATGGAAAGGCAAAATAGACATTTTGCTACAAACTCTTTGTCGTCCTCCCCGCCCCCCAGCCAGAACTTAGTGAGTGGCGTTTGGCACCGAGGCAGTATTGGATCAGATCCCCTAACAAAAAAGTGAGGACGTTCTCATCTCTCCTACCCCATTCAGCCCCTCCGTGTCGGTGTGCACCAGGAACTGGACTCTCCCCCTTCTGGAACAACGGAGAGGTCGTTCCTCGTCCCCGCAGGCTCCCACCTTGTGCCCATCTCATTCCCAGGTGGATCAAGCACTGGGCGCGCAGCTGTGAACGCTGAGACCCCGAACTGAATCTCCGCCCGAGAGCGGCCTAACGTTAATTACCTACGCAGCCAACTCAGCCCAAATGGGGTGCATATCGCTTAGCTTCTCAGCTGTCTCATACAACCCTGT
This sequence comes from Enhydra lutris kenyoni, assembly GCF_002288905.1. Taxonomy (NCBI): domain Eukaryota; kingdom Metazoa; phylum Chordata; class Mammalia; order Carnivora; family Mustelidae; genus Enhydra; species Enhydra lutris. The sequence continues at coordinate 5,753,462 of NW_019154091.1, forward strand.
AATTATGTGGAGGGTAGCGTGATTTATTTTTGCAGACATTGCTGCCTAAAAAAAAAAAAAAGGAAAAACATTTTTAGATGCCCCCATTTTGCAGTTAAATATGATTTGAAAGATGGCATCTTTAGAAAATGCTGCGGTTTTATTATAAAGGGCAATTTACAGCTCTCAGAACTGTAGTTAATTCTACAGCATTCTCTCTTTAAAAGCATTTATTTGTTAGGATTACTCTTAGTTTATAAAAGTTATCTAACAACTTTCAGCCAGGAAACCCAGCCAGTAGGACTTCCACAGTGTGGTTTTAAATCGCAACTCTTACTATATTTTTTCATAAACCATTGAATTGTTTTGTATTTTAGTATTTAGGTTCTATGCTGATAAAAGAGCTCAGAGGGACAGAATCAACCCAAGATGCCTGTGCAAAAATGCGGGTAAGTTTGCCAAACAATTTTATTTCTAGTCGCTGAAATACTAAATACCGGGTATGGTTACAAATTACCACTTTTCAAATGACTATTTTCTTCATCTGCTGGTCTGCTGAATCACATTACTGTTACATAAAAAGGTGTTTAGTCTTTGTTCATGTTTATACTTGAGCTTATCTGACTGTAGTGTGAGTTGATATCTGCTGGACGTACTGATGTATTTATGCCATGTTGCATTTACTCTTATTTTTAAAGATTTAAAGTTAATTGTATGTACTTTGGTCATTCTCCAGCTTAAGAGACAGTCTTTAGTTTATTGCAAGAAAACGCTTTAAGCAGTCTGAGAATATTTACTGTGAAGACCACCAATTACATAAAAGATTATCAAATGCTCAGCTATCAAGAGCTTATTGTATAAAGCCAATATTCTTTATGAGACTTCTCAACTCTGAGGTTTTTGTTTTTTGGTTTTTTTTTTTGTATAAGAAAAAAACATTCAACTCTGAGTAAATCAGGTAAGGGCAGTCAATATTGACAAAAATGGCAACTGTAAATGTCTGTGATCATTGGTCCCTGGATTCCCAGGAGTCTCTACTACCCAAACTGAATCTTACTCATACTACACATCCACTATAGTTTTGTTTGTTTGTTTGTTTGTTTTATTAACATATTATTTGTTTATTAACATACAGTGTATTATTTGCTTCAGGGGTACAGGTGAATCATCAGTCTTACACAGTTCACGGCACTCACCATAGCACATACCTCCCCCAATGTCCATAACCCAGCCACCCTATCCTTCCCCCGCTTGTCTGTTTGTTTGTTTTAAATGTGTCCCTTATCCTTGCTTCCTCCATAACAGATGTATAGAGGCTATGGCCACACCTGACAGTACAGATTAAGAATAGTAGACTCATTTCATATAGCAACTAACCAGAGTCAAATTTAACATTGTTAGCAAGTGAATCCTAGCTCTTACTTGTGGCCAATATACGTTGTTTTTTTTTGTTTTTTTTTTACATGAGCAGGCATCGGGTGAGAAATATTTAAAAATTTAAAACAGGAAGGCAAATATGTAATGTCAATTGCTCATGGAAAGCTAAGTATGGGTGAATCTTCATGAAATTGAGACCTCCAGAAGTAATCGCTGATTTAATATTCGGATCAGTTCAGTAACAGAAAGACTGAAATTAGTTATCCTTCTGTTTGATGTAGAGTTATACTTATATTGTCTGTGCCAATAAATCTTTTATCCCAGGTACTGCATTTAGATGAAGAAAAGCTGTGATATGTGTCAGGAACTCCATGTTCTGGTTTTGATGCTGCTTACATTGCCTTGGAAGTCACTCTTAGTCATGATGATAATAACTGCTAATATTTAAGGAGTAGTTAAAATGTACCAATTTTCTGTGCTGAGCTGAATGTTTTGCATATTTATCCCATTTAATCCTACCACAAACCTAGAGCTTAGTGCAGTCCTTATCCCCATTCTACACTTGAAGAGACCTGAAGCTTGAGGAGGCTAAGTAACCTTCCCAAGGTCACATAGTAAAGAACTTGCCAATCTGGAACTGGAACACAGGTCTTTCAGACTCCAGAGCCCAAGCATTCAACTACTACGCTCCCCTGCTCCTCCAAGGCCTCGTTTTCTTACTTAGAAAATGAGGACATTGGACTAGATGCCCCTTAGGGGTCCTCGTTCATAGTTTTATAATTTATAATATAATTTTATATTATAATCTTGTATTTTCAATGTATATCTGATCTAAATTATGTCACCATTGAACAATAAGAAAATAGGAACATTTTTCAACCGTCAAGCCTCATAATAATTTTAGAGCTATTTATGAACACATCTAAGAAATTAATTTGGCATCTCTGATTTAATACTATTAACTCTGTTATCGGAGCCCAGCTACTTCAATGCTGTAATCAGCATAAATAGTGCATAGAGTACAGAGCACCATTTAAAACCAGATTTGTGATTTGAATTTCAGTCAATTTCTTGAAATTAAGTGGATCTGAAATTCCATTCTGATAACAACAGGAAAGCCATTTTAATAGTGTCCGTGGAGAATAATTTAGTCAAATACTTGTCTTTTGCTTAAAATGAAACAGAAAAGGCCGTCTGTTAGAAGCCATTCTGTTCTTTGGGGTGTTTTTTCTGGTTTGCTGCCCTTGGTGTTTACTTGGGGTCGTTTACATGAAAATAGGAACTTTATTGCTTCTTCAAATATTACCAACTCTTATTTTCCATCCTGATTAAATAAATATCAGTGTCTGGTACAGAAGCTAACATTGCACTCACTGGATTCACTAGAGCCTTTCCTAACTAGAAGCACAGACTTGCTGTTATCCGGGACTGTTGTGTTGTGAGTTAGAACCCTCACCAGCTGAAAATGGGGTCCGTCTCTACTTGCAGTTAATTTTCAGTTTGACCCTCAAGTTGCTGTTTTCTCTGTTTTCAACATGGTGGCCTCGCAGCCCAAAGTCCCAGAATCATCAAGTCCACCCAGGGAAATACTTCAGAACACAGAGGATCTTAAAAATTGATATATAGTAATATCATTAGGCCAAAGTACTGTAGATTAAACTTGACCTGGTTTACTCGTTTGGTGGGGGTGGGGGAAGACCTTTCAACTCAACAGTATGTGTTATAGTTGAAATTAAAACTACTTTCCCAGTAAGAAGTAAATCAGTTTGGTTCTTTATTCTGAGAAATATTTCCTTGGTGTACTTTGTTAACACACATGCCAAAGATTTGGCTCCTGCTCCCACTGACTTCACAGGTCAGTGGAGGAGTCCAACATGTTAACATTTTTAGTTTCCCCAAAGTGGGAGAAGTACCACTGTTGGGAGGGGGGGGTCTTTGTGCATCCGTCTGTCTGCAGGAGCATGCTACGTGATTCCCCAAAAGGCAGGGTCTCCTAAAGTCGGTTTATCCATACCAATAACAGTTAATGCTCAAGAGCTGTATTGCAGGCCTCGCACACGTGATTCTGTGCATTCGTTCATCTAATCATGGGGTAACTATTGCTATTGTTCCCGCCTTTCATGTGGGGGAAGCAAGGCAAAAGAAAAGTCAAGTAACTTACCCCAGGTGACCCAGCAAGGAAGCTGTCCAGCCAGGGTTGGAACTGGGGTGATTTACCTTTACCTCCAAACTCCTGACCCGAGGCTGCACCACCTGTCTAATGAGCCCGTGGAACCTTTATTTTCCTGAATTTTAAAACAGCTGAAAATGTGGATCATTTATATTGATAAAGAGCTTTAAGAACCCTCAAAGACTCTGTAAAATTAGCCACATTAAACCATTTAGGTACAGTCATATGTAGTAATTCGGGGTACATGCCAATCTGTTACCCTAAATAAAAATTTCAGGAGTGTTTTTACTGCATCTTAAGCAACTGTATTTTTACCCACAATACTTAAACATATGTACTTTGCTCCAGAACAAACCATACACAATTTTCCTTCTTCAGAAACATTCGGAGTGTTCGGTAGGCACAGTTAATTTCTAAGTTTATCTCAACCTGTTTATTCATCTCTAACATCCCCTCCAGTTCTGAAGCAAAGATAATACTACACTGATGTCCTGGTGTTTAACTAGACACATATTGTTTCAGTCAAAAATAGGCCATCGTAAGCTAAGGTGTGTGAGATGTAAGGAATTCACATCATTTTACAATATGGAATCCCTTCTGTCTCTGTTCAGATTAGCCAGCCTTTTTCCCTCTTTAACCTGTCGTACAATTTTTCTGATAGACTTGACTTTTTAGAACAGTTTTGGGTTAACAGATAAATTGAGCATAAAGCACAAAGTTCTTGGGGCGCCTGGGTGGCTCAGTTGGTTAAACTGCCTTCAGCTCGGGTCATGGGTTTGGGGTCTGGGACCGAGTCCCATATCGGGCTTCCCTTGCTCGGCAGGGAGCCTACTTCCCCTCTCCCTCTGCATCTCGCCCTGCTTGTGCTGTCTCTCTCTCTTTCTCTCTGCCAGATAAAATCTTAATATAAAATAAAAAAGATAATATCCTCTTCTTTAAAAAAACAACAACAAAAACCACAGAGTTCTTGATTTATATCCACCACCACTGGCCTCACAGCTGCCCTTATTAGTAACATCTACATTGGTGTGCTACCTTCGTCATAATTATGAACCAGTTACTGTTATGTCATTAACTAAAGTCTGTGGTTTACATTAGAGCTCATTCTTCATGTTATACACGGTGTTCGGGTTTTCACAAATGCGTAATGTCCTGTATCTCCCATGACAGTTATCACAAAGAATCCTTTCATGCCCTAAACATCCCCTCTGCTCCACCTGTTCACCTTCTCTCCCCTCCAGCCCCCGACAACCACTCACCTTTTTACTGTCTCTATACTTTGGCCTTTTCCAGAATGTCCTATAGTGGGAATCATACAGTAGGTACCCTTTCCAGACTGACTTCTTTCATTTAGCAATAATATGCTTTTAAGCTTTCTTCTATGTCTTTTGTGGCTTGACAGCTCTTTTTTGTTTTTTTTTTTTTAAAGATTTTATTTATTTATTTGACAGACAGAGATCACAAGTAGGCAGAGAGACGGGGAGTGGGGTGGGGAGTAGGCTCCCCGTCGAGCAGAGAGCCCAATGTGGGGGCTCGATCCCAGGACCCCAAGATCAAGGCCCGAGCCGAAGGCAGAGGCTCAACCACTGAGCCACCCAGGTGCCCCCAGCTCTTTGTTTCTAATCACTGAGTACTAATCCCTCATGTGGATATACCACATCCATTTACCTGTGGAAGTCCACGTTGGTTGCCTCTAGGTTTTGCAGTTATGAGTAGAGCTGCTATAAACATTTGTATGCAGGTTTTCGTCTTAAGATTTTTTTCTCCTGGCTCCAAACTCTCTTAAAATTATCTTCTGAATTGTGTTTAGTGAAGAAGAATCAATAGGAACTTGCATTAAACCCCGATAATTTTTTAAAGCAAAATTGTAATTTTTGTCTTATCTTTCAGAGTTTTCTACAATAAAAGCCTAAGAGATTAGATAGGCCTTGATATTGAGGCACACTTTTAGGAAGATTGAGTTCTGCGAATTATTTTGCTCTTCAGTAGAACAACGTGGCCGCTTATTTCCTTTCCTGTGACAGGTTTACAGACCTAGTGAAAATTAAAAATCTAAAAACCTATATTAGTAATATGTGAGGAGTTGTAAGAGATGTCTGTTTAATCTGAGCATACTCATTTAGTGCTGCCTTTTACGTTACTGGCTGGGTTCTCCAGCTAACTCTGTGCTCAGAGACCATCTTCATTTCTGAAAGGACTCCTGAGGGGAAGCATTAGTTCTGAGATCCAGAATTCGATGGCCCCTAAGATGTTCCCCACAGAACACAGAACCTTCCTTCTGTCACCCCTCATGTCACACTGTACATGCACCTGGGTCATTAGGCCCCATGCCCCTGGAGGGCAGGAACTATGTATATTATATCCCCAGGGTCTCCCATAGCATAGCTGCCTTTTAAAGTGGTTTTGATGGTTCAAAAAAAATTCTATGGTTCTAGATGCTTGTAGAGTCTAGTTCAGTAAAAACCTCAAAAACACATTGACCTCTTCCTCTAAAATTTGAAAAACAAGTAAGTTGATGGAGATATTTGCTTTGGGTTTTTTCATTTGTTTTCCCGCAAGTATAATGCCAGTGTCCCAGCGATTTCCCTGGTTTTCTGTGTTCACAAAAATGTAAGAGAGTATTCAAAAACTTGGGCATCTTGCACTCTTATTCCAGTTTTTAAAGGCCTTCACTGAAAGAGAAAATGATGGGAAACTGTAGATAAGAGGGTAAATGTAATTTTGCAGTTTTGTATTTTGGGAAGGTGACTTGTTCCTCAATCAGTTGGGATTAGCTTGTCTCTTTTAAATAATGTGTCCACAGGACTGAACTTCACAAAGCAATAAAGACATTGCTTTGGCCTTTCGGTGTTCTCTTTGGTATAAGTGACTCCCACTTCAAAGATTCTAAGATGTACAGTGGTTGGTGAAAGGCCAGATGAGGTTCTAGTCCTTTTTGCCTCACCAGACTTACACACATACCCCATGCCCCAGCCCTGAATTTTGCCTCGGGGTATAATTATCACTAACACACGGTGGTCAGTCACTTCTCTAATTAGATATACCATTATGAAACCTGTGCAACTGTACGAGGCGGGCCATTATATTTAATTTAATACTCTGCAAAATCTGATTTTCTCTAATCTCATAGTTGATGATTAGTATTGTTCACAGGTGTCTGTGCTCAAGGAAATTTCTCTTTTAAAAAAAAGAAAGAAGGGGCGCCTGGGTGGCTCAGTGGGTTGGGCCGCTGCCTTCGGCTCGGGTCATGATCTCAGGGTCCTGGGATCAAGCCCCGCGTCGGGCTCTCTGCTCAGCGGGGAGCCTGCTTCCTCCTCTCTCTCTACCTGCCTCTCTGCCTGCTTGTGATCTCTCTCTGTCAGGTAAATAAATAAAATCTTTAAAAAAAAAAAAAAAGGAAAGAAAACAGATACCGTTTTCAACTACAGTCAGGTAGAAATCTGTCTTCTCCATCCAAGACAGGAATTATTTACAAATCATTTTTAAGTCAGGAATAAGCAGCTCTTCTGGCAAATTTATTGGGAAATCTTTATTTCCCAAAGGGCTTAGAGAGTTCAGATGCCACAGTTCAGTGTTCTTGTTGAGTCTGTTCCCCTGCACCTATCTCACTTTTAAACTTCCGGTCTGGAGGCAATTCTAAAGTTGAATTTTCAGATATATAGACTTCCAAATAATTGCGCCTTGGTTGAATTCTGAAGGCTGTCTTTTTTTCTGTGCTTATAAGGAAACAAATTAATGTCGGAGAACGGATTGGAAAGCTTGAAAAAAAGATTTTAGAATTAGATGGGAATGTTAAAAAGCCTCTTTGATCTTAGACTCCTGTAACACCCTCACTAGTCCCCATCTCTGAAAGATATCGTGGGCCTCCTCTGTCTTTAATTCCCACTTGTCTAAAGTCACGTTTGGTTCCTTCTGCAACTCCCGTCTATGAGGAATTGTCGTTCCCAGAAATCATTTCAGGGACTACTACTTAGAAACCAGGCTGGGGAAAAAAAACACTGTAAACAACTGTTTTTTTGTAAGTCTCCATGGGCTCAAGTTTCAGAGAAGAATCAACTATTTCCCTTTTGCTCCCTCCCAAGTACTGCACGAGCCAGGTCAGGTGTAAGCCCACCGATGTGAACGTGTGTTAAAATGACGATACACACAAAGAAATAGCATTGCTGGCTGTCTGCTGCTGAGCTGGGCTCACAGGGACCTGTGCTTTCGCTTTGTGGGTGTTTTCCTGGGGACTGAACAGTTCCAATCCTTTCATCCCATATTGTCTTCATAACCCACGTTCTCTTAATTGTGTGTGTGTGTGTGTGTGTGTGTGTGTGTTTCTGTTCCTCTTGTTACTGGCTCTTTTCCCATGTAACACCCTCAGTACTCCACAGCACCGGATTTCACGGGCCGCCTCTGTCTTTAATTCCCACTTTGTCTTACGCTCTCTTTCGTAACGTACTGAGTCCATTGTCATCGACCCAGATGCGTGGCTCCACCAAACATTCATTGTTGCAACCGCCATTTCACTGCTGGGCGAGCTTGCAGCCCAGAGAGGATTCCACTGTGCTCACTGATCCTGTTTTTACTTCTGCTCTCTTTTGCTAGTGGGAGGTCATACTTTGGAAAGCAGCTCAGCGACAGCATCCATCCTCAGAATAAGAGTAATAGCTGAAATCTTTTGGTTCTCACTACACGCTAGGCACCGAACTACGTAGTCCTCACGGCTCTCCAAAGTAGATGCCGTATTCACACACCCATTTTACAGACGAAACAACTAAGACATAGAGGTTAAATACCGTGACGCACAGGGAAGGCAAGATAGGAATCCAAACATGCCCTTCTGTACTCCCATTTGCTCTAGTGCAGTACCTTCTGGAGGAAGGAGCTTGGCAGTGGGTCCCTCCATAAATTCAAGATGCGCACACACACACACACACACACACTGCAGTTGTACTTATAAGCGATGGATTAAACAAGTTGGTGTGTTTTTTCACATGTTTACAGTTGGCTTTTTAACCAAAATATTATACGTTTTTAAAACCTCACATTTTATTATTACAGAAGCAATACAAATTCATTGTTATCCCGTTCTAAAAATAGAGCTACAGAGAGGAGAAATAAAAGCAATTGTAATTTTGTCACACAGAGATAGTAAACCCCTCTCTCTTAACCCCTTGTTCGTAGGTAAGCCTCCAGACTGATTCATCATGCATTCATAGGCATCCCTTTCCTAGAAAGAAATAGAAATATTCAGTGCCTACTGTTTTCTGTTTTCTAATCTATTTTTAACATAACAATATATTTTACAGTGTTTATTCCAATATATATTCATCTTCAGTATCACTCACAGTGGTTGAACAATATTCTAATTCATAACTGAACCAAAGTTACATAACCAGTTCCCCTTACTGGTCATTCCCCTTATTAGGTCATTTGGAATCTTTTCAAATTATAACCAATACTGTGGGCAACATCCCTAGACCTGAATCTTTTGCAGCTGGTCTGATTATTTCCTTAGAATGAGCCACTAAATGTAGCTTGGCTAGGCCAAAAGTATACCCATCTTGAAACTCTGGGGGTAAGTTGCCAAATTGCCTTCCCAAAAAATTGTTCCAGTTTACACTCCCTGAAGCAGTACACAAAAATGTGTTGATGTTTGCTTGTCACATCTCTCAAGAGGATGTACTTAATATCCTGGATGTGCTCCTCATTGAGGCAGAACTGGGGGACTTTTATGAGAAACCATACATCTTCAGCGTGACCCCTGGGCTTATCAGCTCTGTCTGATCAACATCTATTCTAGATTTAACTCCAGAACCTATCTTTATGACCTGAACTGTTTATGTAAAGAATGTTTTATACTTTCACAGCCCCTGAGAAACTATGGAAGATTAAATAATTCTTGTTATTTCCTCTGAAGACCAAGAGCTGTAACTAAGTGCTAACTAAGGAGTTTTGGAGATTTCTTGTCGAGTGGAGGATAGTGTGTTTTGATAAATTAACTGCTCTCTGAATTAATGTGGGATGCAGTACAACGGAGTTTACATGCATAGCAGCGGAGAACAGTTCTGACAGTGACTTTCAATCAAAAATCAACTGTTGGGGCGCCTGGGTGGCTCAGTGGGTTAAAGCCTCTGCCTTCAGCTCAGGTCATGATCTCAGGGTCCTGGGATCGAGCCCCGCATCGGGCTCTCTGCTCAGCGGGGAGCCTGCTTCCTTCTCTCTCTCTGCCTGCCTCTCTGCCTACTTGTGATCTGTCTGTCAAATAAATAAATAAAATCTTTAAAAAAAAAAACAAAAAAAACAAAAATCAACTGTTTTAAGTGCAGAAGTTTTCAAACTGTGGTAGCAGCAGCAGCATCTGGAAATTTATTATAAATGCAAACTCTTTGGCCCTACCTCACTTACTGTCTTAGTTTGTTCAGGCTGCTGTAATAAAAATACCACATTACAGGCAGAAATTTGTTTCTCGGGGTTCTGAAGGCTGAGAAATCCCAAGGTCAAGGTGCTGGTAGATTTGGTGTCGGGTGACGGCCCTCTTCCTGGCTCATTGACAGTCATCTTCACCCTCCCCTCTCACAGTGCAAGAGGCCCCTCTTATAAGCCCACTAACACCATTCAGAGCTCTGTTCTTACAACCCGAACATCTCCCAGAGGCCCCACCTGCTAATACATTGGGGATTAGGACTCAACATTAGAAGTCTGGGGGAATCACAGACATTCAGTTCATGGCACTTACTGAATCAGAAACTCTAGGTGTGGAGCCCAGCGATCTTGTTATTTAACAAGTCTTCCATGGGATTCCAGTGCTCAAAAAAGTTTGAGAAGCACTGCCTTGGTAGGCTGGGCATTCCTGTTAGGTCCGCTGGGTAGACAGGCTGCCCTGGTAGAAGCGTTCGGCCAGGGGGTAGAGATGGAGGGCATCGCCGTGCGCTGTGCTAGACTCGGCCAGAGCGTGTGAGTTACACTTGGCAGGGCAAGAGCCAAGTCTATGCCGAGGAATCGTTTGAGTGGCTGCCTGCCCACCGTCTGCTCTTGTCACATGGTCTGAGCAAGGCCCTGTTTTCACCCAGCCCTCACGTTGCATCCTCATGACCGGAAAAGCCCTTGAGAGGTCCTTGAGCCCCATTCCCCAGCCAAATGAGACTTACCCCTAAGTCATTAGTGACAAATGAGAGTCCGCACTATTTTTAAAGATGCCCAGAGGGAAAAACTTCCCAGCTGTCCCTAATAATCCTCCTGCCCTCCCAAGAAGTCTTTCCTTCTCATCTGCATGCTTGCAATTTGAACCAGTTTCTTAGTAGAAAAATGAACACCCAGCCCTTCCCTCCTTGAGCTGATAAATCACAGAGGTCTCTGAAGCTTTCCCATCCCATAGGAATCTCTTGGCCTATCTCTAATCATGTTTGTGGTTCTCTGAGTTCTTCTAAGGCCTTCATGCACAGCGCTGGGCACAAGGGCTCTCTGGAAAGTTTGCTGAGCTCTTCATGCGTTGAGAGCCTGGTACTGTGGTTCTTTCTTATAAAGTTGGCTTTGTGCTCGTTACCGTACATTAATTCATTTGCTTTTTCACTTAATAATCACAGATTTCAGCAGCTGTTAGATTGAACCCTATGGAATTGCTGACATTTAGCTGTTTTTTTTGATCCATAAAAATGGCCATGTCATAGGGTTCAATCTAAGACCAGGTGCTAGTCATCATGGGGGAGACAAGAAACAAATCAAGAAAGGGGTGGGCTATCCTCAAGGAACCCCCGCCCCCAGAGTTAGGGAAACAAACAATCCCAAGACCAGGACAGTTAACCCCAAGGGAGAGCAGCAGAGGTTCCCAGGTCAGGCCTGGGGAGCAAGAGACAGCCATCGTGTCAGGCTGGAGGGGCCACACGAGGTTTTCCCAGAAAAATGACACTGAAACTGAGTTCCAAAGTGAATTTCAAACGGCTGATCTGTGGTCTGCTCTCTACCTCTTATAATCTCCACAATGTATAACTAGTTTTGCTGAATACGAAATATGATACTCCTGGTTTTATACATTTTTTTACGTCATTTGAAAGTCACTTAGGGCTACCAAACATAATTGTTTGATCTTATTTTAATTTACTTGCTGAAACTGAATACAATAATTAAGCTTTGAAACGAACTAAAGAAAATATTATATGGCAAAATTAATAGTTATGACTCAGCACTTGAATATCTAACTAGAAAGCATTCTCAGGGTAGCCATGTGTGGGTTAAAAATGTAAGTTAGAAGGCAGTAGACCATTCGGAGATGTATTCCCCAGTCTGTGTTTAAAATACATTGGAAATGAGCAGAGTATTGTAAGAATGAAGGGTCGATGACATCCTCCCCATGGGCTGCCCCACTCTGTTTCCTCTTTGTACTGGTTACGGGCACAAATGATTCTCATTAGGAACATAAACATCACTCCAGACTCAATCGCAACATTACAGCTCACAACTGAAGTGCTCCCTGTCGTAAACCTCTTTGCTCTCACTCACACTTATGAAAGTCATGCTCTGAGACCAGAGCATCCCTGCAGCTCAAAAGGATATTCTCATACTGTTGATTCTGCATTAGAAAATGAGAAACTGTTTCTTTCCGGTGCATGCTAGAAGGATAAAACAAAAGCACTAATGGCAATTTCTGACTTGCTACAAAGATTCCAAGCAATTCATAATTTATAAAAAGGAAAAAACAAAAGATGGTATTGCTTTCTTGGGTGAATCCAAAAAATCCCTCTTTTAAAAAAAATGTTGTAGATGTGTTCAATTACTTTACCTGTTAAGAATGGTGTCTTGGGCGCCCACCTGCAGATACAAGGGATATGGAATCCCTAGTCTGTGTAAAGCTTACAGATAAACCCAAGTGCTAAATGTAAAGCTGGCTTTGCTGTTAAGATTCAAAAGTTGCCTTTTAGTTTAGGTTTCAGAAATGTAGCATCCCTGTATAACTAAATATTGTTTCTCTTGGAGCAATGAAAGGATGATAATCTTATTTGGGGGAATTGTGAACAAAATACAATTGACTATCACTATAATGCTTTTTTAGCAGGAGAACAAGATGCTATAAAGGTTAAGTTAATTTGGGGCATCCTGGGAGTGTTCAGTTGCTAAGGTATCCAGAGGTCCTCATTATAAATCAATCTTTCCTGTAAAGCTGGCACTGAAGGTGGGGGTGGGGAGCAGAATTTGAGGACTGGGAGAAGCCTCTGAAATTCCATAGAGTGTGGCATAGGGAAAAAAAAAATGGAAAGAAAAGAGAACCATAGCATAAGATTTGCTCTGAGCATTTTACTGAAGAAGAAAATTCTGTTTATACAAATAAATAAAGCTCGAATGTTTTAACATATGTACATATATGGGAGTATTAACTATTCAGAATCCCAGCAGAGCTTGCAGATAGATCATAGTGACTGGCATTGCCCAAGAGCAATTGCTTTGTAACTTGACCAGTGATGTCCAGCCTAGCTGCCTCTGTCCCTGGGAAGGAGAAGAAAACCGTAACTGCAACACGTAAGAGCAAGTGGAGACAATAGGATGTGGGCTGCCAATGATTGGACTGAAGCCCTTGCTCACTTTTCGATATCTGTAGAGCCTCCATAAAATGAAGTGGGCGTTTTATTGGATTTCTTGCCCCCCCTCCCCCGGAATTATTCCCCCAGAAGACTCAGTGTATTTGCTTTCTTTCTATGTGTTTTCATCTTTGGTTAAAATAACATATGAAAAGACCTCTTTGAAAGCTCTGTCAAAGTCCACCAACAGAAAATCCCCTGAAAGAGGTCGGATTTTTATCTCTTATAGAATTATAAATGCCTTAAAGAAGGAGCAGGTCATTGAAGGCCCGCCGAGTGCCTCTGTGGCCAGCCAGGGTCCCTCATCTTCTTGTCAAGGCGCTCAGCGGGAGGGAGGTGCGGTTTGGACTCCCGACTGGGATGTGTGTCCCCCCCCACCCCATCCCCCGCAGCCAGGCACGGCCCGCAGCCCGGTTAGGGTTAGGATGGCCTCCAGTTAGGAAAGCAGGGATCCTGGGCACCCACAAAAGAAAAAGAAATGACTGTCTTTTAGGTTTTCTTCTTTGTTCAATGTCACTGAACATACGATGTAGAATCTTCCTGTCGGGACAGAAGTCACCACTGATGCCCTCATTGGGAGCGGAAGAGCCCGCGTCCCCGCCGCCCTGTTGTTCCAGCTCTCTGCTCCCGCGCCCTCGCATCTGTCACGCAAATCACCACGTTCTTTCCTCTGTGGACACCACTGTCCTCAAGCTGCTCTTCGTAAAATCAGCAACACATTTTTTCAGTTGCAAAAGCCAGGGAGTTCACTCAGAAGACCCCATAAAAATAGCAGCCGCTACGTGTGCCACCCCTGTGCTGGGCTTCTTTTCCCGGGCTTTTCCTCGGTGGGTCCTCGTGGCCGCGGGCGCCGCTCGCACCTTCTCTGCCATCTGCCCCTGGAGTCTGAGGTTTCGCGCTCTTCTTGTTCACTCCTCGAGCCACCTCATCTGCTCCCATGTCCTCAGGCGGCACCCCCTCGATGCGGATGGGGTTCTAGATCAGATTCGCATTTCTCATTTCCTGCGGGACATCGCCCCCCCCATTATCGAACTGAGCGTGCGCGCTAGGGTTTTCTGCAAAAGCCTGTTCCCTGTAGTACCCGCTTATCTCAGCGAATGGCCCCTTCATCTGTGACGTCCTCTCGCTCTCGCGGCTTCCACGGCACATGGATAGCAGAGCCGCTCGAGTCCTCATCTATTCCATGACTATGGCTTCCGCTCCAGCTCGGGGGCTTAGGGTCTCCCGGTTGAGCTCGCACCTCCCGTTCCTGACTCTGGCCCTCCAGCCTCAGCTGCTCCAGGGCATCCAATCACCAACGTTGTCTTTCTGCCACCCACCCCCTCCTTAAACACTTCCAGGGGATTCTGGCTTGGCAGAGTAAGTCACAAGCTTCCAAACCTACTGCACCAGCTCATCTTCCACCAATTACCCAAACCCACCCTATTATTTCTCATTTCATGTCCATGTGGATTCTTCTGCCAGAACGTCCTCTTTTGGCACCTAGAAAATCCCTGTCCATCCTTTAAAAGCCAGCCCAGTCAGCCCCAGCAGGCGAATGGTGCTTGTTGAATGAGTAATGAAGATTTGCCCCACTCTCCCCTGCAAAGTGAGCCTCTCTGCCCAGTACTCTGGAAGCCCCACTTGCGTGTCGCTGGTGCGTTTATCAGCGTTTGTGTTGCAGCTTCTCTTTGCAGCGTGTACCTCCGGTGCTGCCTCTTCCTCTCCCTGTCCCGCACAGACCTCTTTCCCAACCCTCTCTCCCTCTGAGCCCAGGCACAAGGCTCCGAGTCTGCTCAACACAGCCCTTGGGACAGCCGCTTTCCACAGACTGTAGTTTGCACACAATTTGAGGTCTGTCTGACATGCCCTGAAGTAGACTCAGAGTTTTCCCAGCACAGTGGGATGCCTACGATAACCACTCAGCTGCCGAATGGATAACAAATGGTTTTGCTTTTTCCTTTTTTGTTTTTTTTCTTAATCCTCAATGTTGATATTTTCATCTTATGTTAGCTATATGTTACTTCACGGTATGGCTAGATCTGTCTGATGGAATGTATTCATGGCAAGAAATGAGCGTGGTAATTTGTTGAAATCCATTGTTACCTTTGCAAAGAATTCCTCACACATTCAGCACACCAAGCCACTGCCCATGCCGGCTGTGGCTCTCCCCCTGTGCAGAGCTCAGCCCATGATTTTGCCTTAAAATCCATACACTGAGTGTTATTTTTTCTAGCTTTACCTTTGATTTATCTTGCACACTTTTTAAAAAAGATTTTATTTATTTATTTATTTGAGAGGAAGAGGGAGAGGAGGTTGGTTGGGGAGAAGAAGAAGGAGATGCAGACTCCCTGCTGAGCGGGGTGGGGAGCGGGGATGGCAGCTGGAGCCTGGGACTTGACTCCGGTATCGTGACCTGAGCTGAAGGCAGACAATGGCTCAACTGACTGAGCCACTGAGGTACCCCTATGTTGTACACTTTTAAGAGTTGTTTGGATAAAGCATTAAAAAGATAAAAATGTCTAAATTTCTTTGGCAGGGTGCCTAGGTGGCTCAGTCTATTAAGTGTCTGCCTCTGGCTCAGGTCAAGGTCCTGGGATCGAGCCCCACTTCGGGCTGTCTGTTCAGTGGGGAGTCTGCTTCTCCCTCTGTGACCCCCCCTGCACCCCCTATGCTCTTTCTCTCACACAAAAATAAATAAAATCTTTAAATCTCTGGCAACCACAAAAGAAAACTAGCAAGTTCAGGTAATTTTAAAACTAGTTAAAAAGCAGTTCAGGAGAAAGGCTTTTTTTCTGTATTATATGAAACATTTAATAAATACTAAATAGTAACACTCTTACTGATCCGTGAAAGATGTAATATTGTTTTTAAGCTCAGTGAGTTCCATTCACACTATCCAACTAAAAGGCTTCCTTAATTCTGGTCACATTTCAGAATTTAAAAATGGAAAATTGGGTAATATTTTCTCCCAGTTCCCTTACTGTCCATAAGACAGGTGGTTGGGGAACACCCACAGTGGAAGTTTGTGGTGTGTCAGGCACAAGGCTGTGTGGCACCGTGAACGGTGATGAGGGGACAAGAAGGGAGAGATGGGGTCTGAAGAGCCCGCGGCCACTCCTGCAAGAGAGGCTGTGCTCCATCTGCGTTTACCCATAAAGCCTGTTCTCCCTCTACCTTCTTAGGACTTTGTGCTGTCAGTGAATTATTGAAATGGTTTCCTCACCTTCTTATGTATTTTCTCTCCTCTTTTGTTCCCACCTGTCTTCTCTGGAAAATCCATCAGGCTAACTGTCAGGTAGGTTCTTCTCAGTGTTTATTTAATGTGATTATTAGGAGGAACCATAGTGGGGACTGAAGGACACAGACAATTGGAGACCCGTGATGAATGATCAAACCAAACAGAAAAGGTACATCCTAAATTGTGGAGAAAGTTTGCACACATGCATAAAACTCCCAAAGCTGCAGACTAGCAGCATGTGAAGCCCGTGTGAACATCTGTCATAAGAACTTAGCCTGAGGAAATCTAGCGGCTCTAAATGACGAAGGAGGTTACCTGGACTGTCCGGTTTTGCTGTGGCTCAAAATATGGACTGTTCCGGAGGGCTTCGCTGTGGTAGGGGGGTATTCTGTCCTGCACAGTCACCAGCGATGGTGCGACAAATTCGTCTGCTCTTCGGGATTTGGCCAGGTTCAAGAAAAATTCACAATGAGGTGCTTAAATCCCTCTTCTAACTACATGATTCAGACCTACATCGTGCCTTGGAGAAAGAGTGACTCTGGGCGAAAGGGGGAGTGGTGGCACATGTTTTGTTAATGCTAAACTCACCCTTGGAGTTAACTCTGACACAGTTTAACTCCAGTCAAAGAACGGTTGCTTGAAATCGCAGTGGGAGACAGGGCTGTTCCATTGCTCCCTTTGGTGTCAGGGAAAAAGGAGTTTTCCTTCACCCACGGGAAGTGGCAGAACAAGCTCTTTTTAGATTCTCAAGTGCAAGACAGACACTTTAGAAGCCCAAACTGTGGCTGAGCCTAAGAGAAGAGAGACATACATTTAAATTAGTGTGTTTGGTGTGTGTTTGATGTGTGCGTGTGTGTGTGTGTGTTGTTTTTAAGTTGGGCTCATTTTTATCTTTTAAGAAGAGAAATTATGTGCTTCAGTTGCCATGCAACACAAACTGCTCTAACAGCTTTCTAATTTTAATTTCAGAAGTCTACAGAGCAAATGAAGAAGGTCCCCACTATTATTCTTTCGGTCTCTTATAAAGGAGTCAAATTTATTGATGCAACAAATAAGGTGAGTACCGCACCTCTCTTTGGTTTGTACCCCAGATACACTTCTGGGCATATGATCTAAAATACTTTGCTCCCATCATGCCCAGCATTTCCCATTTTATTCATGTCCTGCCCTCCACCTTTCTGCTCCCTGAACACAGCTGTAGATGTGTGAGCGCACGCGCGCGCACACACACACACACACACACACACTCACTCACTCATACATATACACAGAAGGGCACGTTGCATCTGGGGATTTCATCTAGGATTCCTATACATGTTTTGCTTTTTCTGTGTGCTTCTCTAACAGACTGTGGCCATTTAGTATCTGGCCCTTTGGATCTAGAGAACATTACAACAGAAAAAAAAAAGTCACGGATGTAATGAAAATGTAGCATTGTCATCGTTCCTCCATCAGAGGAAAATGATACTGGCCAAAGGACCAGGACATTTGTCTTCCCATTTCTCTAGCAACATCTACATCCTTTCTTTGGATCCAGTGAACACCTGACACAAGGAACACATTCTCTGACTTTTGTATCTTATAATTGCGTTTATTCTCAGCTACTGAGACAGAGGAGAGGATTTCGACTGTATTGTTTTCTTAAGAGGCACAATCAGAAAAAAAGCTCAAGGCATGCTGTGACTTTGTACTCACAGTGGAAACAGTTCATGAGCTCTGAGGTCAAGTGCGAAGAGCCAGGTTGCATTTTACTTAAGTGTTTAGAGTCCCTTTCTTGGTGAAGATGACAGAGCACCAGGGCTAGACTAGAATGCTTGGGTGTGACTACTGTCACTCCATAAACAACCAAATCTGACCAGTTCCTCCTCACAGAACCCCCAGATGTCCACATGTTTTATTCCTGTATAGTCCCAACTGACAAACTGTAGAAAGATCCCCGTTGGTGAGTACCATTTATTTTCTGGACCCCCTACGGGGTTCCCCTAATTGTACTCACTCCAGTTTGAAGAAAGGGACTCAAAGTCATGGAACAGGTGGACTAAACAATAGTTAACTTAGGGCCGGGGCAATTGGATTTAGACACCGAGGTGGGGGGTCCCACGGGCGGTGATTCCTGGGTGGCTATAATAACCTGAGCATCAGAATCAGCCAGTTCTGGGGTTTCCTGGTGTATCCAACAGAACAGGGAAGATAGCTTTGTCAGCATTCAGACAAGCCCAGGCTCTCTGGGCCTACTTAGAACAACCTCCCAGTTTTAGCAATGGTTCTGAAACCTGGACGGAAAGCTTACAACCCAGCACGACGGTGCAGGCTGATCTTTCCAAAGCATGGAGTCAGATGCCTTGTAGGAAATGATAGTTTCAACCTGGCAACAGGGTGTTGGCAATTACTGTCGTATGATCACAACTGTGGAGATCGTCATCAGGAAAATCCCGACTGATTTGCTTTCTTTATTAGTTGGAAGCAACTTTTAGTTACTGGTGCACAAACTTTCTTTGTCCTTAAATTATAGTCAGTTGGTTTTTAAAGTTTCAGAACATTATGGAATTCTCATGGACAACACCATTACTGTTTCTAAGGTTCAAGAAAGGCTTTGGCATCTGGGTGTTTTCCCTAACTTTGAGCAACTCTCCCTATCTATTTGCATTTGAAAACCATGAATAGCAATATATTTTTAGTATCAGAGTTTGACACTTCCTTAGATTAACCACCTCAGGAGTCTTAGATTCTGACAATTTCTAAACAAGTGGTTTTTGTTTTTAAAGATTTTATTTATTTATATGACAAAGATCACAAGTAGGCAGAGAGGCAGGCAGAGAGAGAGGAAGAAGCAGGCTCCCTGCTGAGCAGAGAGCCCTATGCGGGGCTCAATCCCAGGACTCTGGGATCATGACCTGAGCGGAAAGCAGAGGCTTTAACCCACTGAGCCACCCAGGCGCCCCTAAACAAGTGGTATTTGCCCTGAAAAGTGCCCAGAGTCTTAAGGCTGTCATTCTGTGGAGCTGGTGGTGTGACCTGCTGGGCCTGTATTAGCAGCAGCTTCTCGAATCCGCTGTCCGTGTCCTGCTGCATTTGGCTTGTGGACACATCAAGGGCTGCAGAACCTGATCCTCCCATACCTTGAGGAGACACTTCTGCTTTAGTTGCCAATAATTAGATGAGTTATCCACAAATGCCTGCTCATCCGTGGCTGTTGTGTGGAAGTGCGAGCACTGAGCAATACACAGAAGATAATCCTGTGTGAATAGAAACACTAAAGAGGACAGCATAGCTCTCGAGGTCTTGGAGGTGGTCCTCAGCATATGTGCAAAATCTAGAGCAAAGGCAAAATGTCTGTGTTGGTGGCAGGCAAAGCCAGCCTCTCTCCGATGCCACGTGCCTGATGGCTTTTTCAGGAATCGGGAGACATCGACTTCTACACTGACAAGTGTACAGTGTCCCCCTCCCAGTGTCTGCAATGTGGCCGATCTAGCCCGATGGAACAGTCGATAGGGAGAGAGTGGGTGACTCAGGGCCACATCTGGTCATTGGTGTGTGAGAAGCCAAGGCAGAGAGATCGGATTAGAACAGCAGAAGAAAGAAAGAGCATTGGGCTGCACAGGTGGGATTTGAGGGCAGAAGGCTGAGAAGCACCACCACCAGCC
The DNA here is from genome assembly GCF_002288905.1 of Enhydra lutris kenyoni. NCBI lineage: Eukaryota > Metazoa > Chordata > Mammalia > Carnivora > Mustelidae > Enhydra > Enhydra lutris. The sequence continues at coordinate 5,773,409 of NW_019154091.1, forward strand.
AGGGCTGAAGGACCGGTTCCGAAAGTCCTCGAGGCTGCATTGTTGAAGGGCCGTTCTCCGGCTGTGTTGTGAGGGGAGCCGTGCTCCGACAGCCAGGCCCCGGCAGTGCCTGCTGGGCTCCGCTAGGCCAGCCGGTTCTGGAGCAAAGGCCGACCTCGGATTAGCGCTCACCGTGGGAGAGGAGCGCAGTGTTGAACTCCAGAGGCCTGCTTTCTGTTTGCTCCCCGGGACCTCTGCCCTGGGAGGCGTTGTCTTGGGGAGCCGCTTTGGTTGGAAGGACTTGAGGAGCGCGCGGCTATTTGAAGCCCTCACAAGATGAGGTGCTAGAGGCCGCTAAGCCTGCAAGGAGGCAGAGCCAGGAGTCACACCTTCGTATTCATATTTGATGCTTTCACTGTGCTTTCTTCCTAAACGGCCCTCTCCGGCTGCTGCAGGGCTCTCTCTCCCTCTGGAGAGCTGGAGGTGCTTGTTCCACCGGACGGTGCAGGGACGGGAACAGAAGGCCTCAGGCCTCTGCTAAGTGACTGCGCTGCAGTCTTACCGCCAGCTGGTCCTGGGGACGGACTGAACCCTGACCCAACCTCCCCATCCCCTAACCAAACACGGCTGCTGTCCCTCCACCGCCACCGGCCAGTTTGCAGTATGCTGCTCTAATGTATCTGTGACACCCGTTAGGCCAGAAAAGATGAGCCCTCCAGCAAAGCACTTCTTTCCTTTCAATCCAAGAAATCCTGGACTTCGGCTGCTCCGTGGAGAAGGGCTTGGTACCTAGATAGAAACTTCTAAATGTATTGCCTAGAACTTAGGAAACAAATCGAACCACTAGTCCTGATTTAAGAAGGGAGAGCAGAAAGTAGTCTTGAATTCAAAATGGAACTTGGAACAGACCTAGTCCTAAAATGTTGTAGATAGGGCCCAGCAGCTTTCTGGAGATCCACAGCCCAGAGAGAACTCTAGTGAGGCCTTCGGCCCAGAGGTCTCTGACAGTTTGGATACAGACTTGTGTTCAAACCAGCAGCGTCTTGCAAGAGGTGGCACAGTCCCCACATCCGGCGCGTGCATTTTGCCTTCCCGCCCGCCCTGACCCCTTCCTCAGTCTTCCCATCCAGCTAAATTAGGAAGAGTGCAGCACTGGGGTTTGGTTTTTGTTTGTTTGCTTTTTGAATGCCAACTTCAAACAGGGCTTAGGCTGTTTTTTTAAGCACAAAATAATTCAGAACATTTGCTTAAACAAGTGCTCGCTCTTTTTCTTCTTCTTCTTTTTTTTTTAATAGCACATACTTCTCTTTCCAAAAAGCTCAGAGTCAAATTAAGAGCCCATTAAGCATGTGTGCTGTTCTCATCTGCATCAGCCTCTCCACGGGTCCCCTCCAGGCAGCCCTTAGCTGGGGCTGCTGCCTCTGTTTCGGGTGCTTTCTCTGAAGTTCTCCCAGAGAAGGCCTGGCCTGAGGAGGGGGACTCAGGAGAAAGGCCCTGCCTGGCAGAGCCAAGAGTAAGGGAAACGGGGAGAGGCTGACTCCTGGGCCCCACACTTTGCATCACACACCCTTCTGAGAACCTCTCTATTAACTGGCTGGACCACACACTTGTACTCTATACCCACAAGGCAGGCCCCTGTTTAGCTGTTTCTCAACATGATGAAAGGCAAAAGACAAGAAAAACAGTCTGTCCCTGTTGCAAGTACTGAGCTGCCAAACTTTCCATCCCAAAGAAGGGGTGGCATGAGCCCCTCCTCCCTCTTTGTTTTGAGCCTTTTAAAAGCTCTAGTCTCCTTAGAATATGCCTAGATATGGAGGCTGAGCAACAGAAGTGGAGTCTGTTTTAAACGAAGATGCATCACCTGTTCCTTATGTGGACATCCACCGTTAATTTATGGAGGAGCCACTAACTGATGCGTGGCAGATGGTAGAAAGAATGAGTTCCTCCTTGACATCTTCTCTAAGGAGGAAACCAACCGTCCAGTCTCCAGCTGTAGTGTCCTTGGTCTCGGACGCACCTTCCGCATGGAGAGCTGGCCTCGCTGTTCTGGGAAGATAGTGCAGAGGGAGGGCAAGCTCTCAGGGCTTCATCACATTCCAGCCCCATGGGTAGATCAGGAAGTTCTGTTCAAAAGTGCTTCTTTACATAGGCTATCGATACGAACTCACTTAACTGCATACAACAGTTAGGATGATTACACATCAGTTATTCTTAACTGAATATAGAATACATTTGTTAGCCTGCCTTCCCTCTGGACCACAGCAAGAGAGGAATAAAAATTTTAGTAGAGGGAGGGGAGGCTGATTTGGAAACATGGAGCAACACAGAGGAGGGCAGCTAAAAGACAGCCCTGGGCTCCTGGGGATAGAGAAGTGGGAGATTCCAGAAAATGAGGGGAAGGGCAAGAAAGACAGGAAGGATGTCTTAGTCCGTTTTGGCTGCTCTAACAGATGACCAGACTGGGTGGCTTAAATAATAAGCATTTATTTCCTACAGTTCTGGAGGCTGGGAAGTCCAAGGTCAAGTCACCAGCAGATTCAGTGTCTGATGAGAGCCCATAACCTGGCTCACAGACCTGAAGGATGCAGAGCGCTTGTTTCCCTCATCCCACCTCTCCTCCTCAGCCTCCACAGAGTCTGCAAGAGCGAGCGCCTTGAACTGCTGGTGGGGATGCAAACTGGTGCAGCCACTATGGAAAACAGTACGGAGGTTCTTCAAAAAGTTAGAAATAGAACTACCATCTGATCCATTAGTTCCACTACTGGGTATTTAGCCGAAGAAAACCAAAACACTAATTCAAAGGGATACATGCACCCCTATGTTTATTGTAGCCTTATTTACAATAGCCAAGGTATGGAAGCAACCTGAGGCTCTAAAGATAGGTGAATGGATAAAGAAGGTGAATGGATAAAGTGTGCATGTACTACATGTGTACACATCCACAATACGGTGTTGCACAGCCATAAAAAGGATGAGATCTTGTCATTTGCAACAACACAGAAGGACCTGGAGGGTATTATGCTAAGTGAAGTAAGATCAAAAAAGACAAATACCATAGGATTTCACTCGTGTGGAACTTAAAAAACAAATGAATAAACAAAAAACAGAATCAGACCTATAAATATGGAGAACAAACAGGGTTTTCAGAGGGAAGGGGGTGGGAGGATGGGCAAAATGGGTGAAGGGGTGTGGAAGATACAGGCTTCCAGTTATGGAGTGAATAGGTCCTGGGAATAAAAGGCACAGACGAGGGAATGTAGTCAGTGACACTGTAACAGCATTCCGTGGTGACAGATGGCAGCTACGCTTGCAGTGAGCCTAGCATAACATACAGACGTCGAATCACTCTATTGTACATCTGAAACTAATGTAACATTAAGTGTCAACTATCCTTTAAAAAACTGTTTTAATGAGCGAGCACCTTGATGCTTCCAGCTGCCCACTTCCTTCTATACCTGTCTTTGCTCTGGGGCAGTGGGGAGTGGGGAGCACAGGAAGTGGGGAGCGAGATGGGTAAGGGCTTAGAGAGCTCCTTGAGACAGAGTTTCTCCCCTCATGCAGAGTATGACAGATGATCCTTTCCAGACAGAATTAGCAGGAGGCAGCAGTGCCTATCTATAGGTGTATATGGGGAACGAAAACCATAAAATGCTTAGTAACTACTGTTTTTTAAAAAAAGCGTGTCTGCCACCCAGAGTGCTTCTGCTCACAGCACCTGGTGAGAACCACTGCTACAGGATATGACTACCTTAAGTTGTTTTTAATTAAATGAAAACATTCCTTCCAGACCTGGTATATTTTTGCCCACAGGTAGCCTGTTGTGTCACTTTGAATGTTGCTGGTCTAGAACATTCTGGAAAGGGGGAATGCAACTGATTCCCAAGTCACTTGCCTTGGTTCTAAAATATGCTGGTTTGCAAAGGAAAACAACCGTCATTTATTTCATTTATTCCAGAACATAATTGCTGAGCATGAAATTCGTAATATCTCCTGTGCTGCCCAGGACCCGGAAGACCTCTCAACGTTTGCTTATATCACAAAAGATTTGAAGTCCAATCACCACTACTGTCACGTGTTTACTGCCTTTGATGTGGTGAGTACTGTCTTTGGACAGATAAAACATTTCCCCAAATTTACCTGCAGTTTGTTGAAAGCTTAACTTACAGTTAAGATACTTGGCTTGTCTCTCGAGTGTTAAAGTATGCCTGAGGTAGGACATTTTGCAGACTCGGTTTCCCTGAGCTTTTTCGCTATTGTCACTCATCCATTAAATTTAGAACCCTGCTTCTACTTGGTGTCCGAATTGCTGTTGCTCAACTATTAACTTCACTTTTCAGATTTGACAAATCCTGTCTTCCTTTGGTACCAAAGCATAGTAATGCCTATTGGTTTCTCTGGCGGCCACTTCTAAATAGTAGGGTGTAGCCATCTAGGTTTGTTGGAAAGAAAAATAATTTCAGTGCCTCAATCATGATTTGTGGTCTTCTCTATTGAAAGGTAGTCAAACAAATTAGACACCTACAAAAAATAATTGGGAACACCAAGGTTTGGTCTATTTGCTTATTCAGAAGTTAGTCTCGTAATGACATACTTACAGTATTACACACTTATGGTCCTGTTTGTCATTAGTCTGAATATTAGCCCTTTATTACAGACACGAGAAATGAAAGCAATTCTAGAGAACAAGTGTTCCTTGAAGATAGGTAGATAGATACCCTCAATGTGGTATGAATGCTTGACAGTATTTCTAATACAGTACATTGGGCATTCTGTATTTGAAGCAGATAGAACACATATGGTTGCAACCATGAAATAATTTGTAATCAGAAGAATTATTAAAATGTACTGCTCTCCAGTGAGTTTGAAATATACATATTTGGGGGCGCCTGGGTGGCTCAATGGGTTAAAGCATCTGCCTTCGGCTCAGGTCATGATCCCAGGGTCCTGGGATGGAGCCCCACATCGGGCTCTCTGCTCAGCAGGGTGCCTGCTTCCCTTCCTCTCTCTCTCTGCCTGCCTCTCTACCTACTTGTGATCTCTGTCTGTCAAATAAATAAATAAAATCTTTAAAAAAAAAAAACAGAAATATACATATTTGAAGAATTACACAGTAAGTGCAATATAATGTGTTCTTAGAAGGCCAGCCCACAGTTCAGTGTCATGGGTTGAAACTTCTTGGAGCAGTCTTTGTCAGCTCTGGCTAATACCCAAGGACCAAAGATTCCCATAATCCAAAATACACACCATTCTAAGGTCCATTAGGCTCATGCCCAGAGCATTTGTATCATGCTGCAGGTGGCTCATCTCTTTCAGTTTTGGCAGAATGAAAACAGGAAAGAATGTTCATGTGCCTTTAAAAAAAAAATCCCTTCTATTTGGGTAGGTATGTGAAAAATAATATAAAAGTGGTATGGAGTAATAGTAAGAACAAAAAAGCAAAACCCACGAAAGCTGCTTCGAATATCTGGTTGTGTCTGTTTGCTTGAGATCCATGGTGTTGATTAAGGTCATGTCAGCATTAGGTTTCTAGTGCCTTAAATATAACTCCCCATTCTTGAGAAATGCCATTGTTTCTGTAAGCGCAAAATTCCGTTCTCTCCACATGGATTTTGGTTTGCGTGGAACACCTTTCACTGAGGCAGTTGGGTTAGTGTCATAGAATGGGCAGATCAGAGTTCACACCCCAGCTCTGCTTCCTGCGCCCTAGTCTTGGACGAGTTGCAGGACTTTCCTGAGTCTTGACTTCCTTTGTCTATAAACCAGGTACAGGGACGTGTACCTCGTGGGTTTTCATCAGGATTAAAATGAAGGAACATGTGGAGAATGCCTCATAAATAACAGGGGTTTGATGTTCGCTCCTTCCCTACCTCTTCCCTCTCTTTGCCTACTGACAGCACGGTTGGCAGCCCGGTCCTCTTCCTGCTAAACGCCGTAACATAGACCTGCCACAAGTGTGTTTATGATCCAGAGTTTTCCCACTGCTCTTATAAAAGAACTGGAAAAAAAATAGAAGTAATAAATAAATAAAACAGAAACAAGAGAAAGAAAATATTGACTCTGCAGGCCTTAGAATGGCGTATTGCCTCCATACAGTGTTTGCACTGAATGCCAGGGTTCATATTGTGATAGCCTTCAGGATGAATTCCAGCTTTTCACTGACTACTGCAGCATTTCTCTGTAAGTTGGTTTTTAAAGTAATATATAACTGGCCTTTATAATCATACCCCAAACAATATCCTATTTTCAAACTAAAAATGATTCCTGTGGGCCATAGGCCCCCTTGAGTTTTTAGCAATGTATGTGTGATTCCAGGATACTGAGGCAAAATGTGGGGAAAAAATAATCAACTGTTTAGTTTTAGGATCAACATGATGTCCTTGATACATTTGGAAGCATGTAGAATATTGCCTCATCTTTTATCTTTCCACCCAGATGTTTGATTTATGGTAGACCTCCACAGGCTTAGGATTCTGGTATCCGCTCGGAAGGATTTTCATCATATACCACAAATCCACCATTTTAATCCTCTCTAGGTGAACACAGTTTGTCTGACTTCAAAAATAGCAACAGAGGCCATCAGCCTTGACCAGCCTTTGAGCAATTTTGAGATTCAACCAGCTTTGCTGCACCAAAAAAAAAAAAAAAAAACAACAAAAGAACCCTTTTTGAGTGTAGATTTTGTACCTTTACATAGGGCAGTTCGATATTCAGTCTAGTCTTGAAGCTTTAAAATTTTTTTGATATGAGTCATTCTCCTAGGTTGCCCAAATGGCAAAAAAAGAAAGAAAAAAAAAAAAAGAAAAGGAAAGGAAAAGAAAAAAGAAAAAAAAAAGAAAAAAGGAAAAGAAAGGAAGAAAGAAGAATGCCTTAAGTATCCATTTTATCTTTTAGCTGATATGCATGCATACATATACATTTTCATTGCAAAATTATTGCTGCTTTAACCCTTGTTTACAGGTCTAAATATGTTGTTATGAATATCTGCTATCATTGAGAAAAGTCAGTGGTGTCTAGAACACTTCCAGCTTATGGAGAGTTAGATTTGAAATTCAAAGTATTTTCCCACAGAAATCTTGTGGTCTGGGAAGGGAGGCCCAAGTGCCCCCACAAATCTACCAAGAGAGTTGAACATCGTTCCCTTACAAAGGGACACTGCTGCTCCTTTAATACGCTCAGATGCCGGGAGGGGGTACAGTGCGTCCTGTCCCCCAAGTTCATCTGGCCGTTGAGCCTTTTTCGGAGCGCACCTTGCAGGGGTGGCATTCTACAGAACATACTTTAGGAAGTGTTATACTTTAGGATCTCTAAGCCTGTTTCCATTAGAATCTATGCTAAATTCAGCTTGTGATAGTTGCAGTTTTAGATGACAGGTAGATGAAAAGAAGACTGGAGCAAAAGCGGAATTAGGGGGCAGGTTCCCATGTAAAAAGCTGGTATGTACCTACTGGCAAGCACTTGACCTCCTTTCATTCTAGACTCTCGCTGTCATGACAACAAGAAAACATCTCGTCCACTGCAGAACAGAAGGCTTCCCAAATCCCATCTTCGAGGCAGCGTAGGGGCTGAGGCAGCAGTAGGACTGGGTAGAAGAGAAGAATGTGTCATGATCTCAGAGGGCCGAGGGGGGATACCATGCAGCTAGAACTGCCCAGGTTGGGGGGGAGGCGAGAGATGAGTGTTTCAGTGGCCACGAAATTCCAAACCTGCTGTGATCATCCTTAGAAGGGCGCTATGAGTACAAAACAGATATAACCAAGGTAACTTGGAAACTGTCATCTTCTATATACTGTTCACTCAATCCAGATTTCTAAGTACTAGAATGAGATAGGTCAGAAAGATTTTAATGCATGCTCTGTGGGACTAGCAGATTTATTGCAAAAAATCTAGAAAGGACCTCATTCAGTTATTTTAAAATATGAAAGTTTTTTTTTTTAATGGCCTTAAAAGCCATGACTGTTGCTAGACCCTTGCAAATTCTCATTTCTCTTTAAAGAATGTTTGCAGTCTTTGATATTCTTTTTCTCTTACGTGCAACTCCCAAATTCTGTAATCTTCAGTGCGCAGCACGTGGTATGGCTCTGACCGGCTCAGGAATATGCAGGGAATATTGAAGTCATGATGCTGGTGGGTGGTGGATGTGGGAGACGAAGCTCCCTCTTTCCTGTGTTTTCTTGGCTGAATGTGGGCCATGAAAAGGAACTAAACGGGAGAAGCAGAAATGACGAAATGCAGGCAGACATGTTCGGTGGACTGGTAGCAGCTGATAGTATTCTGCCATCAGGAGGTACCAGCAAGCCAAAGCATAGAGGGAAAAGAACAGTAGAGTCAACCACACTGTCCTGACCAATGAGACCTATGCCAGCTTCTGACTTTGCCTCTGCTATGAGTTTCTTTCTTGGTTTTCTCATCTGTTTAATGAAATTAAAATTCCTGAGCGCCCCCTCCCTTTTTTTTTTTCCAGTTTTAATGAGATGAAATTAGCAGAGGACTTTGTTTTAGTTATACAACATAATGATTTATGGGTATATTGTGAAGTGATCACTGCAATAGCTTTAATATCCATCAACCTCACAGTTAAACAGTTTTTTCCCTTGTGATGGGAACTTTAAGATCTACTCTCTTAACAACTTTCAGATACACAGTGTAGCATTGTGAACTGTAGTCACTGCGCTACACATGACATCCCCAGCCCTTATAACTGCAAGTTTGTACCTTCTGACTCCCTTTACCTGTAGCACCCGTGTGCAAACTGTGAGAGTACATACGTGGGGTCGCTCGAAGTCCCTGACGAGGAGTATTCCTGACTTTCGCTGCGGAGGTTGTCCAACCGAGTGGGAACTTGGTGCACGAAACAGCTGCTGTTGACGCCAGCTGGCCTCTGACAACGAAACGAATATTGTACGTGCAGCGGGGTGGTTAGCTTTCGTTCTGTTTCTCATTTTCTCCACCTGAGAGTGGCCCTGGACCTCTTTGACTCTGAGACGGTGAAAGTGCATGGCAATAGAGGAAAGTGCTAAAGAACAGAGAGCCCTGAGGAGGGGGCCAAATGCTTCCCCTGGCTTGTCCACTGTGGAGAGTAGCACCGACAGCAAAATTCAGGCTGCTCCCTAGCCAGGGAAACCCCTCAGCAAGTCCGTGTCAGGAAGGATTCTGCTCCCGAGAGCAGCGAGGGGCTCTCACTGAACAAAAAGAAGGCAGCATCAGCAGCCCAGTGGCTCCTACACACCACCTCCTCTTCCCTCGCCCAGAAAGGGATAAATTAACACTGTCAGGGTGCATTTATCTGTATCTTTCAACTCCATTGGCATAAATCATTGAGAATTAACCAAGTCACAAAGTCAAAGGTGGGTGGATATTCAAGGAATAATAATCACTTTTTTTCCCTCTCCTCCCTATTTTTTTTGTGGGTGAGGGGAGGGATGGATGTTATTCATGCCTTAAATCAATCCCATTTTTTGTGACGCTGGAGCAGAAGACATTCTGGCATTTTCTACCCACCCCCCCGCCCAGTTTGTCTGGCAGCATTTACACATGTGTTTGCCTCCTCCCAAATGACTAAAAACCACATGTCATGTTTAGAGGTGTGGCCTTTAGAATCAAGTCAGCACCTCTTAACTTTATAGTTTGGCCAAGAACTAATCCTCAGTTTCATCTGTAAAAGAGAGACGGACAGTAGTACCCACCAGCCATGGCTACTCTAAGAATTAAATGAGTTAGTCACTCCTGTCCTGCTGAGGACAGGACAGGAGAGGGGTAGCAGCGGTTGTGGTGGTGGTTGGATTCTTTCTTGTCATCAGAACCTGCATGAGGCTGTATGTCCCAGGTTTTCATATATAGCGTGTGTTTGTTGCAGCAGCATTCCACACTTTGAGGGAAGAAGTCAAAGTCCATTTAATTGCATTTATTGAGTGCCTACTCTGAGTCAGGCACAGGTCCCTGCTCTCCTGGAGCTCCTAGTTCCGTAGAAGTAGGAAGGACATAACAAATGGTTGCAATAAAATCCCACCCATGCTATCCTGGAGCTGTGCCAGCCCCAGGCAGGACTGGGGCTCCCAGAGGAGGTATGCTCGGGCTGGAAGCTGAACGCTTAGTGTGTGTGAACATGTGATAAGTCTGGAGGCCTGACAACTCATTCATTCATTTTGCAGTGGTGAGCTCAGGGCATTAGACACACATCGGCAATAAGCAAGAAAAAGTCATTTATATTTACTGTGTCTATTAAGCCAAGGGAACGGACTTGTTCACTTGAGAAAGATTTTTGATGAGAAGGGTTAAAATAAAAAGGGTTTTGAATTTGGTAAGTGCACTTTTTCAAAGGCATCACAAGTTAGTGACGGGATTACTGTAGCTTCCACTAGGAGCTCTGACTTTTGAAGAGTGGGGAGAGGTGGAAACCTAGCAGATCTCTCTTTTGACACTCTTTCTCCAAATCCCTACCAAGTAAGAGGAAAAAGATCAACTGTGTTTCCCTTCTGCCCTGGCAAGCCAGTCGTCCAGCATGGCTGCCCAGGGCCAGCTCTCCAGCCAGCTTGGGCTGTGGTTCCACGTGGACAGGTGACCATGGGGCACGGGTGCGTGATCTCCATGGCGAACCTGGAATGTTACAAGAAAGCAAGTCCTGACTTAGGGAGGAGGGCCCAACTTCCTTGTTAAGTCTTTGCTAAGCCAGTGCACACTCATGTGCTCAGGGTGAGACATGAAGTTAAACATTAGGAGGTAATGGTGGAATGCTCTGCCACCTTTAAAAATCTGATTTTTGAACAACATTTAGCAGCAGGAAAAAGCCATTCACGATTTAATGTTGCATGAAAAAGCAACTTATGAAACCACACATCAAGTATGATTCTAATTTTGTTTTCAATTCACATACATAAATATTCATGTAGCATATCAAAGTATTTGTGTATATATACGAATGTTAAAATAAACCAAAAAGCAGTAGTGGCTGTATTCCAGCAGTCGAAGTTTACAGGTGGTTTTCTATTTTCTTTATATATTTTCAAAATTATCTACATGTACCCCAGTTATACTTGGGGAGAACGTTAATTTCATCATTCTTTTAGTGAGCTAGAAATCAGGCCTAAAGAGGCTTTCGGCACCCTGACCAGTCAACATGTCAGCCCTGGACCACATGCCTAATATAGGACCTGTGATGGGGCGGTATTTATTTCTACAAATATAATCTATCAAGATTAATTTCTGACTTGTACTGGAGAGAACTAACTATAGGTAGAGTTAAGGAGATGTCAATGAATTCTGTGAATATGCCCAGAATATTCTCAGAGTTATTTTTGCCTCAAGACGTGGGTGAAGCAACTTGTAGATGAAGCTTACCCGAGGCCTTAAAAAACAAGAAGTACAAGCAAAATACAGCCAAAAGAGAAATGTGGCTTCTTTCTGGAGACTCCACTGAGGACCCAGATTGAAAACCCTCTTCCTTTGTCTTCAGGACCCCATGGCATTGCCTATACTTGTTTGGCATGTGTGTACCCAGGTCCACCTGTGGGAGAGAAGAGATGCCAAGAATTGTCTCTGGCCGTCCATAGTCACCCTGGCAGCTCTTAAGTGCAAGTCCTCTGATCTTAGGGACCTACCAGGCAGCTTCCTTTTAGTTCTTTTTTTAGTTCTTCCAACCAACATTTTTGGAACACCTAATGTACCCTAAGTCATAAAACACAAAGTCAGATGAGACTAGAGGCCTCAAGGAGCTCCATCAACTGAGAGGGTTGGACCTATAAAGAGAAAATACTAGTAAATGCTATGCAGTAAGTAGAGCCGTGTCAAGGTGCTACAGGACTGCCTGAGGTGGGGCACCTGGCTTAACCTGGGGATAGGGGACTAAGAGAGGACTCCTAGAAGATAGAATGTCCCGGGTGAATCTTTAAGGATGAGCACTAACTCACCAGCCAGAGGTGAGAGATAGGAAAAGGTGTTTTCCAAAAGCAAAAGCCATTTTGTAATAAACAAAATACTTGGCCATCTGGAATTGTTTCTGGGGTGATTGTTGCCATGAGGACATCCTCTCAGATGAAGGCCAGCCCCTTGGTCACTGCATTTCTAAGCATTGGCTGGTAGGTTGTCCAGCCCCGCAGTCTGGCCTTTGCATAAGATGCTGTGATTTAACATGGTGTCAACTATACGTGCGTCTCTATACTGAATCCGTAGTTGGCTAGGTAAGAGACATGAGCCTTCTAACCATACAATCCTGGATCTCCCAGGGTAGAAAGGGACCTTGAGGTCACCTGGGCCAGCGCCCATTCCCAGTGCCATCTCAGTGGCAGTGATGGGTTCCCTAGCTAGGTAGCCCATGGCAGATCTAGCCCATGCAGGTGATCTAGACATAGTCTTGATTCACCAACCCTGAGGCTCCTCGTAATGCCCTTGGCTCTTTTGCCTCATTTGGGGCTTCCATGCACAGACACAGCCCATTCCTTGAATGTCTGTGTTTGCATCCTCTTCCGGTGTAGGAGTTTCTGCTGACTCCCAGAGACCAAAGAATAGCCAGGGGAGGGCCTGTAGTTTTCTGGGGCTATAGAACAAACATGTTCCTTCAACTGCAGTTACTGAAATGTGGTGGTAGTTTTTTAATGCTAAAGGAAATTGCCAGTAGATAGGTCAGAATGGTCTACTTGTAAACAGCAGTTTCCCAGCCTGGGCTGTCAGGGCCCTCTCTCCCCATGGTGTCCCATCCCCTCTCAGCTTGCTCACTCACTGTCACTCTCAGCAGGTGATGAGGCCACATATGAGGTAGCTTGTCAGCCATCTTGGCAGTAACGGGTTAAACAAAGTGAGCTCTCAAACAAATGTTTATGGGAAGAAATGGACACCACTTATACCATACTTCTTTCCATAAAGGGTTTAAGGCAGCCTCCATAAATAGGTATGACAGACCTGAAAATACAGGTACACACAGATCTGAACTAAGGGAAAGACCTTGGAAGGAAGATCAACACCAAGGGAAAAGTTTTAGCGTCGGTGTGCAGACCACAGAGTTGTAGGGAGTTATTAGAGCTGAACCACAGATTTGGCTCTGAGCTTCCTGGAGGTCAAGGAAAGAAGAGTAGAACTTCTTGGAAAGAAGAGTAGAACCCATCCTCTCAGAAAACAAAACTTTGGTGAGACTGAAGTCTGAAAGAACTCTCTGTCCTGGGTCCCTGTGACAGAATATTGTGCGACAGTTTCTTACTAACACAGGCAGTGAATCTCGGAAGCGCAGGGTGCTGCCTTCGCGGTGCGCTCAGTGAAAGTAGAACACCGGCGGACTCGTGAAAGCAATAAGGTGGGAAGCCCAGTGGCACAAAACACTGGCTCATCAGAGGTCAGATCTGGGTTTGAGTCCTGGCCCTGCCCCTTACTAGCAGTTTGAAGTTGGCCAAGTTAATCAATCTCACTAATCCTGAGCTTTTCACACATAAAATTGGGGGTGATAATTCTCCCTTTATGAAGTAGCTATGCGGGTTAGACTGTCTCCATCGGACACTTAGCAGGTCCCTGGGACGTAGTAAGCAGTGTCACGTGGTGGTTGTTGCCAGCGCTGCTTGATCATCCCTGGGAGATGAGCCAGAGTATGGTTCGGGTTCACAGGTGGTGCAGCTCGGTGCAGGGATCAAACCCAGCTCCGCGTCAAGACTGGACTGAGGGAATGTCTGTAAGTTACAGTCCACGTACGACAGTTTTCAGCTGAGCTTGATACAAACTGGAGAGCAGAAGGTTCTACTCTTTGTACTGAGGGTAGAGGTACTGGGGCTCCAGGTTCAAGAAAGACCTAAGAACTGAAGTTGAATTCTGATATGCAGCTGAGCAGATGTTAGAATTGACATCCAGTGTGAAAACTGAAGAGCTTAAATGAGATTCTTGGCCACATGGATGGCCAGCCGCTCCGGTACATGGAGGCAAGCCAGAGTAACACCTGCAAATAGGGCCTGGGTTTTGCTTGGAATGGTTTCCAGCCCTCTCTGCCAAAGAATGAAAAGGCACCTAGAACCCCAAGGTGATGAGTAAAGAATAGGTAAGCTGTTTTTGAACTAGAATATTTTCTCTTGTTTTTAATTATCAAAATGGAAAAGCTTATTCTTTTTATGACTGTAAAATTATTCTTCTTCATTTGAATAAAGTTCAAAATATAGAAATATACAGAGAAAAATGATCTATAATCTCAAAACTCAGTGATAACCATTAGTAACATTTTAATATATACCCCTATTTTCTATGCACATAGATACCACCTATGTTTGTATATATCCACATATTTTTACTTAGTCTTTTAACCAGTTTTTTTTTAAATGACTCAATTTTTGTTTTAATTGGCTGCCTAGTGTTCCACTGTGTGCATCTATGTAGTATACTTAAATAGTGTTCTATTTATGAAAATTTTAAACATTATAATGAATATTCTTGCAGATAAGCCACTGAAACCTTCAGCCTAAAAAATGTTCAAGCCCCTACTTTATCGAAAATGCTTGGGGTTTTTTTCCTTCTAAAAATGAAAGAATGCTTTTGTTTCCAGTCCCATCCTGGGCCACCTCCACAGTTGCCCCTCCAGGCCCAGCAGTGGCCTGGCTCTTGAGGATGCAAATAAAGCTGATTGCTAGGACAGAACCAACAGGTACCCCCAAAACAGGCACCCCAAACAGCATCCCAGACTGGATGGACACAGGAGGACATAGTGAATTCCCAGGGGCAAGCAAGGTCAAGAACTGGGCTCTCTCCAAATTTGTTTGGGGGTTTCCAACAAGGAAGGAAGGAGGAAACTCGTCACAGGAGGGATGAGATGTAGGCTGGGGCTCCCAGTACTGGGATAGTCATTTTAGATTCCATCTGCCAATGTTCTGTACCTGTGGTAAGAGCTTATTTACTATACTGTGTGCTTAAACATTTCTAAGTTTTATGAGCCGGTTCTTCCTTTATAAGCTGACTATTTGACATATTCGTTTCTCTATTATAACGATCACTATCAGGTTATGGAAATGCTAAGTATTAATTTTATTTATAATTTTATTAATAAAACACAAAAGTATAAAGCAGGGAAAAAAAAAAAAACATAAGAATCCTAGCGATACTCAGTTAATATAAAACCTGAGTGACCAGAATTTCTCCTAGAAGACAGATTGGTCCACATCTGTGCTGGTTTTTCTAACACCAAACTGATGAATGTGCTGTGTACAGCCTCAGTGACTAGGATGCAGGAGGACAATGAAGGACATTTCTTTGTCTCTCCATGAGCCTCCCCTCCCCCACATCACTCAGTGAGCCCTTCCTGGACACTTGCCATAGACCAGGAACATGCCAGGTATTAGGAACTCAGCCCCAACACATGGAAGTAGCCCAGTAAGTATCCAGGGTGGTCAGCTGCAGTCCTGACTGCCTTGAGCTCACAGTAGATGCAAGCTTCCCAGTTTGCATAAGAAAAACAGGTTTGTATCCCTCGATTACTATTAAGATCTCTCCTTAGAATATGATGGCTCTGCAAATTCCTCTAATGTAGCAGTTCTTAATTCACAGAACAGAATCCCTAGGGGAGAAAGGAAGGCTTTAGAGATTGTGATGTTCCCCCTGGGGCGGTTGCCCCCATTGATTTGGGATTCCCTGCCTTAATCCTAAAGAGCCTCTGCTCGAGAGGGAGTGTTGCCTGGCATCCCTCATCATGGAAGGGGCACATCCCCTGGTTGAGAATCCTTGTGATGATGGATCACGTTAAATCACAAAGGACACCCTTTGCCTGGAGGCTGAGACCCAAGCAAATTGTATACCTTTAGGTACCCTCACCCCAGCCAAGATGCACTGACACCCACCCCAGTAGCTTTTGTATTTAAGCTTATTTGTGTGTGTGTGTGTGTGTGTGTGTGTGTGTGTGTTTTAATGGTTTTCAGAAGTCATTTACCTTAAGTATAGTTCTAAATTATAGTGGTCAAGAGCAGGGCCTACGAACACCTGGATTCAAATCCCAGCTCTGCCGTGCTGGCTTCATGACCACGTTGACCATTCTGGGCAGAATTCTCTCACCCGTGAAGTAGGGATAATAGCCTCACAGTTATTAATAACCCCTACAGGGTGGTGGTGGTCGTTAGGATTCAGTGAGAGAGCACATGTGAAGCATGTCCTGTGGTACATGACACTCAGACAGTCATGTCGGCTGAAATTGCCGTTGGTTCAGTGTAATCATGAGTGATTCTCGAAACAATCCTGTGACTTCACTACCGCACGTTATTATCCCCATTCTTATATTAAGAAAAACAAGGCTCAGAGCATGCTGCTCCCAGTCATCCCCCATGCCTGCACAAACGTGCACGCACACACACGGGCTCCCTGCTTTGACCAGTGGTGTCTGTAAGGCAGATCATGCTCAAGGTCGATTCTAGAAATGTGATTCTAGAAAGAGACTCATGCTGGAAAAGCCAAGGCAGGTGTTTTCCAACAAGCCAGGAGGGGCAGAAGGAGCCCCCATCACAGACAGGCCAGGTTGTATCACTAGAAAGATGTAAGGTGGTGAACGTAAAGCTAAAGGAGTTTGAATTTGTGCTCAGGGGAGGTAGTGACTAGAGATGAGAACATGGTTGTGCCAACTTAAGAGGACAGTCCAGCTCCATGGTTCGGGCTAACATGTGTGAAGGGACCCCTTAGTGCTTACTGTGATGCTGTGAGCAGGATGGGTTGCAGGAATCAGCTAGCTTCCCCACAGCCAGGGCTGAGGGCGTGGTGGCTCCAGGAGTGACTCCCCACAACTACGTACTGTCCATCCCAGCTCAGAGGCCGGCAGTTCTTCCTGCTGCCTGAATGAGGAGCCAGCCAGCCGCCTTTAACACCACATGGTGTTCCAGTTATCTGATGCTGTTTAACCAACCATCCAAAAACATAGTGCCATAGAAGAACATCCATTTCATTATGTTTATGATTCTATGAGTGAGGGGTTTGGGCAGAATACGGCAGTTCTGCTCTTTTCTGCTCAGCAATACCCTCCACTGGGGTGGCTCAGATGACTGCTGATGTTGGAACCCCTCTACTAGGGCCATCTATCTGGGGTCTTGGGTCCTCCCTGTATGGCATCTCCTAGAGACTGAAAGTCCAGGATGACTCCTTTGCTGTATATCTGGAGACCAGGCTGGGATGACTGCAACTACTGTTTCTTTCCAGGCAGCCTCTGCCTCTGGCTAGCTTGCACATTTGCATAGCATGGTGACCTCGGGGTGGCCAAATGTTTGCACATAGCTGGCTTCCCTCAAAGTAAGTGTTTCAAGAGGCCTGGATGGAAGCTACAAGACTCCTCATAACTGGATTTCAGAAGTCCCAGAATGTCACTTCTGCCACATTCTGCTAATTGGGAAAGTCAGTAAAGCCGATCCAGATTTGAGGAGGTGGAGAAACAGACTCACCCCCTTAGTAGAAGGTCATGACATGTACACAGGGCAGTGGAATGGATGGCAGCCATCTTGGAGATAAGCTACCATATGTGGGTAGGGTTAAAAACATGGGCTTTGAGTCACTAATACTGGTTCACATCACAGCTCTGTAACTTTCTAGCTCTGTGATGTCAGGCAAGTTACTTAACCTCTCTGAGCCTGAATTTCCTCATCTATAAAATAAGGATAAAGATATTTTGCAGATAACTGTGGTAGTACTTAAATGAGATAAACCTAGTGCTTGGCACACTCAATTAATTCCTAACACCTGTGAAGTCCTTACTTGATGGTAGCTGTGCTACCTAGAGTAACTATAGTATAACTATTATACACACACACACACACACAATTATACTATATATAGTGTAACTACTGTATAACTATAGTAGTGCTCTTTCTCTAGTTTGTCCTTTGGCTATTCATTCATTCATTTAGCATGCATTTACTGAGCGTGTATGTCAGGCACAGTCTCAGGCACTGGCCTCCCCTCAGTTGCAAAGATAGACATTGAAAGCAGACAGTAATTGGGCCTTCAGGTTTTTGAGCAACATCTCTAGCTCTGCAGTGCCAGCCAGCATCACTGGGGTCAGCAAGCCTGGCTCAAAGGAGGAAACAAGGCTTGTCACCTAATCCTCTCTTACACTGCGGTATTAACTTTTGGTCTCGTCCTCGTAGAGACTCCTACCCTCCCAGTAACTGTCCTCCCATTTAAATAGGGGGATTGTCACTAGAGAGAGGCAAGAGAAATGAATCATCCTCCCTGTCTAAACATGTGTGTGCAGGTCCCATCATGAGTGTTCCCCTCAGGGGCCCTGGTATGTCAGTAACACAGCACTCAGCATTCAGAAGCCCCATCAGAATCAGCTGCTCCTCATGCCCAGGGCCCTCCCTGGCTTCCAGAATCAATACCTCAAACATTGAGGCGACAGAAGAGATAGGAAAGGTAACAGTGTCCAACTCTTTACTGTATGTAATTATAAGAAGAAAAAAAAAGCTCTGTAAAGCCTTCTAAAATAAGGAGGAAAGTAAGACATCACAAAGAACACAAGCCAAACCAGGAGAGGCCATTTGGCACAGTCTGGTCTCAGTGTCTTATTCGAGCAGTTTCCTAACACCAAGAACTAATTAGAAATGAAAAGGCAGGGCTTCTAACCCTGTACCTTCAAAACCTTTCGGCTTCCCATAATAATCATGTGAAAAATCTCACTTGCTCAAATGAGCATCTCCAACTTTCTGAAGACATTGGAACTTTAAGTAAATCTCACTTTCAGGAATTTGTTTTTAGGTTAATGATAAAGGAAGTCACATTCATTAAGCTCCACTGCTCCAGTATCTAAAAGCTGAACATTATAGAATCGCTGAATCTGCCATCTTTCCCTTAGTCCGTGTGCCTACCCAGAGCATGAGTATCTGCTACATAGCCCTGACAGAGGGACATCAACCATCTCCACTGTCCTGCTGAACAAGACCAAGAGCCCGTGACCTCACATGGAGACTACAGAAGTTAAAAGCCCCATTCTGCCTCTCAGAAGGGTTCCCCTCTGTGCTCTTGGAAGCAAAGCTGACGATGACGTGAGTGCCAAGTGTAGGCAGTCGAAGGGTTCAGCCCTTTTTGTGCAGTGATGGCCAGAGCTGTCTGCCAGCCCTCCTCCACTATCATTTGTTGGTGCCCTGCTAATTTACTAGTCTGACTCATCCTTGGAGGCAAACATGGGATCAGTGTTCATTGCAGGAAGTGCTCAGTTGGCTGTTCAAGGTTCAGTGTCTCCAACAAGCACACGCCTGTCTTGGGGGGCCATCATTTCTTAACATGTCACTCAAAGAAAAGATACCTCCTCTGTCAAAACAGGTTTCAAGCTCAGAAGCATTTTCCCTCCTTGGGTCTAAGACCACAGCAGTCTGGCATTGACCTGAAATCTGGTTGGTCCAGAAACCCACAGGCTTCTTCCACATGGCCTCCAAAGGCCTTCTTGAATCTTCCTCACTGTCTTCATCAAGTGGGAACAGTTCTCCCCAGAATCATGGGAATTAAGCTGTTCTGTGTGCTGGATAGGGGAGGAGGGGCCGGAGAGAGGGGGCATAGTCACAAAAGCAGCATAAGCAGAATGCCATTTCTGTTTTGAAAAACCATGAATAGACATTCTAGGACACTGATCAGAATGAAAACTTGAGACAGACCACGCCTGCTCTCTGCTGGTGCAGTGATTTTAAGAAAGCTATCTATGACTGACAGGCATCTACCTATTTGGAGCACTGTGGCCTCAGGGGGATTGTCAAGCCCCTGTCTCTCTCAGGTCAGACAACGTCATGTTTTCTCAGTGACAGAAGACCAGATGGGGCTGTGCTGGGAAGAGAAGGCAGAAATCAAAGATACATATCTGGAGAAAAGAAAAGAAAGCTAGAAGTCGTCTTGAAGGGAGTGCTTGAAGGTTCAAGGAAAAAAACCCTTCTCCCAGTCACTGCTTGGCATGGCATTTGGGCCTGACAGAATCTCCTCTCTTGCTGATTTGATGATAAAATATGGAGTGGACCCACAGGGAGAGCAAGCGCCTCAAGAAATAGATGGATAATTGGCTCTGTTTGCATGCTGGCTGCTGTAACTGTGAGACACCACACCAGCATGACTAATGCCTCTCCCCTCCGCCTAAATTAGATTTTGATTGTGCTTTAGAGATGTTCACTGAATCACAGATGTTTAAGGTAAAAAGACCCAAACTTCCCAGGAACACCTCCTGTGGAGTGTGTGGGCTCATCCCCACAAGCACGGCTGAGGCGCTCCCAGAACTCAGATGAAGGATCATACTAACCCCTTATCTTCCAAGGCCTGGGAGCAGACCAGCTGTCCATGAGGGAGGCTCTGAAGGTAACAGGCTGCTGGGGCCAGTGGGTGTGCGCCTCCTCCCTGGAGGATGAAGCTGGGGGTCCGCTCCTTAGCGTGGCTGTAAGCCAGTGCATCACATTGCTGACTAATGCCTCATGTAGACTCTAAATTGGACCTGGGGTTTCCTGTTCTTCAAAGATTTCCACTGAGTCACTGCCACACCAGGTGAACTAGTTCAAGGTCCTTGCTAGTTCATCTCCCACAGTGTTCCTCAGGCTATTCAACTTGGCCAACCTGCAGTATACCATACAGAGTACATGCTTTTCTCTTTTCTCTTGCAGAATCTAGCCTACGAAATCATCCTAACGCTGGGACAGGCATTTGAAGTTGCTTACCAACTCGCACTACAAGCAAGAAAAGGGGGGCATTCCTCTACACTTCCAGAAAGCTTTGAAAACAAACCCTCCAAGCCCATCCCCAAGCCTCGTGTCAGCATTCGCAAGTCGGTGGTAAGTAGAGACGATACAGACATTCTGAAAATCTTGAGCTGGAGGGAGAGGAAGCTGTTAAGCAGGTCCCGAGTGATGTGGGGGCATGCTTTTCTCTGTCTCCTTTGGCCTCCTTCTCCTCCTGGCATGCATCCTTCATCCTCCCAGCCTGGTTCCTGCAAAGTCTCGGGGGACCATCTGTCTGAACCTAGAGGCTCCCAAGAAAATTCTTTCTCTGTCACCTGTGGCAGCTCTGTGAGAGAGAGCCTGATGTGCTGCTGCTGCTTCCTTGATGAATCTTTCCTGAAGCTTCAGGCAAGCTTGAGAACAATGTTCTCTGACGCTTCACTGCCATCCCACCAGGGGCCAAAACCTCTTGCAAGCCACAGGCCCTTGGAGAGGTGGGCAGAGGCTCACAGCAAGATGTCCTGGGCACTCTGCTAGAGGAAGCTAGCTAGATACACAGGCTGAGCATACATCTTGGGTCAGAGCAGAGCGGCCCTCTCCCCCTTTGCTGGAGGCTTAGACGCCAGCTTTCAGCAGGCTCTCTCCCAGCAGCTGAGGCCTCCTGCAGAGCAGTGACTCTTCAGACGGTGCAGCCCCTCCTTCCTCCTCGTCATCTGCCTTCCTCCAGGAATTTCCTCCCCTTTCCTCCCACAAGCTCTATAGACATCCTGTCCTAACAGACTTTCATGACTTCAAAGCGGCCTCTTCTGGTAGTAGCAGTACCCAGAAGCTGGAACGTTCCCAACCAGCCTCCCATCTGGCTTCTGCTCTGGCTGCCGTATGGCATCCTAGGAACTCTGGGGCTTGGGACAGACAGGCACCCCCAGATGCCTTGCTGTCATGCCCACATATCCTTCTGTC
This sequence comes from Enhydra lutris kenyoni, assembly GCF_002288905.1. Taxonomy (NCBI): domain Eukaryota; kingdom Metazoa; phylum Chordata; class Mammalia; order Carnivora; family Mustelidae; genus Enhydra; species Enhydra lutris. The sequence goes on from NW_019154091.1 coordinate 5,794,960, forward strand.
TCTAGCTCTCTCCTCCCCACCATCCCCAGCTTGTGGGGTCATGGGGGAAGTGTAGGATCTCTAATGTTTGTCAGAAAGCACCTCCCTTTGTGACCATGTGGCTTGTTTATAGTCTTCTTTTGGGCCTCTACTCCTGCCACCATTCTTGACAACTTCAGTCCTTGGGGATGATCCCTCCAGCATCTGGCCTCTGCTCCTTGACTACTCACTTCCACCCCACTTCAACCGTTCACTTCCACGTTCACCCATCATCTCTGAGCATCACCAGTAACTGCATGTCCTCTGAAAATCTTCCCTTCAAACACCGTGGTCCCTTCAGCTCTGCACCTACCCAACTCCACTGGTACCCAGTCCTGATGCACTCCCACAAATCTAACTTGTTATGTTCAATCGCTTCTTTAATATCTAACAGACATCTAAAACGCAGCATGTCCCTAACAGAATTCTTTTCATTTTAATTCCAGTATAGTTAATATACAGTGTTACATGAGTTTCAGGTGCATAATAGAGTGATTCATTATTTCTACACACTACTCAGTGCTCATCTAGACAAGTAATCTTAATCCCCTTCACCTATTTCCCCCATTCCCCCCTTCCGCTAACCATCAGTTCTCTATAGTTAAAGAGTCTGGGATTTTTTCCTTTGTTCATTTCTTAAATTTCACATATGAGTGAAATGTATGGTATTTGTCTTTCTCTGACTTATTTCACTTAGCTTTATACTCTGTAGATCTGTCTACGTTGTTCCAAATGACAAGATTTTATTTTTTATGGCTAATATTCCATTATGTGTGTTTGCACGCATGCACGTGTGCACACGCATATATGTATATATTACACACACACACACATTTTTCTTTATCCATTCATCCATCAGTGGACACTTGGATTACTTCCATAATTTGGCTATTGTAAATAATACTGCAATAAACAGGGGTGCATATATTTTTCCAAGTTAATGTTTTCAGATTCTTTGGGTAAATACCCAGTAGTGTGATTTCGGGATCATGTTGTTAGTTCTATTTTTAATTTTTTAACGTTTTCCACGGTGGCTATACCAGGTTGCTGTCCCACCTACAGTGCACGAGTGTTCCTCTTTCCTCCACATCCTCACCAACACTTGTTTCTTATGATTTTGATTTTAGCCATTCTGACAGGTTTGAGGTGATATCTCACTGTGATTTCGATTTGCATTTCCCTAATGATGAATGATGTTGAACATCTTTTCATGTGTCTGTTGGCCATTTGTGTATCTCATTTGGAGAAATGTCTTTGATGTCTTATACCAGTTTTTAACTGGATTATTGGGAGGTTTTGGTGTTGAGTTGTAAAAGTTTTGTTTTTTTTTGTTTTGTTTTGTTTTTTAATTTCATTTATTTATTTGAGAGAGAGAGAGCATGAGCAGGGGGAAAGGCAGAGGGAGAAGACAACTCTCCACCTAGCAGGGAGCCCAATGCAGGGCTCGATCCCAGGACCCAGGGATCATGACCTGAGCCAAAGGCAGATGCTTCACTGACTGAGCTACCCAGGCGGCCCCTAAAAGTTCTTTACATATATTGGATACTAACTCTTTATGGGATATGTCATTTGCAGCTATCTTTTCCCATTCAGTAGGCTGTCTTTTAATTTTGTGGATTGTTTCCTTTGCTGTGCAGAAGGTTTTTATGTCGATGTAGTCCCAGTAGTTATTTCTGCTTTGTTTCCTTTGCCTCAGGAGACATCTAGAAAAATGTTGCTGTGGCCGATGTCAGAGAAATTACTGCCTGTACTTTCTTCTAGGATTTTTATGGTTTTAGGTCTGATATTTAAGTCCTTAATCCATTTTAAGTTTATTTTGTATATAGTGTAAGAAAGTGGGCCACCTTTATTCTTTTGCATGTAGTTGTCCAGTTTTCCCAGTAACATTTGTTGAAGAGACTCTTTCCCATTGTGCATTCTTGCCTCCTGTACTGAAGATCAATAGATCATATCATAGGTTGATTTCTGGTGTCTCTCTTCTGTTCCACTGATCTGTGTGTCTGTTTTTGTGCCAGTACCATACTGTTTTGATTACTACGGCTTTGTAGTGTAACTGAAATCTGGCATTGTGATTCCTCCAGTTTTGTTCTTCTTTTTCAAGATTGTTTTTACTATTCAGGGTCTTTTGTGGCTCTATACAAATTTTAAGATTGTCTTCGTTCTGTAGAAAATGTTGTTGGTATTTTGATAGGGATTGCATTAAATCTGTAGATTGCTTTGGGTAATATGGACATTTTAACAATATTTTTTGTCCCAGTCCATGAGCATGAAATATCTTGCCATGTTTGTGTCATCTTCAATTTCTTTCATCAGTGTTTTATAGTTTTCAGGGTATAGATCTTTCACATACTTGGTTAAGTTCATTCCTAGGTATTTTATCATTTTTGGTGCAATTGTAAGTGGGATTGTTAATTTCTCTTTTTGTTAACTCATTATTAGTGTATAGAAATGCAGTGTTTTTCTGTATATTGATTTAGTATCCTGCGACATTACTGAATTTATTTATCAGTTCTAGTAGTTTTTTGGTGGAGTCTTTAGGGTTCTCTATATTTAGAATTATATCATCTGCAAATAATGAAAGTTTTACTTCTTCCTTACCAATTTGGATGCTTTTCATTTCTTTTTCTTGTCTGATTGCTCAGGCTAGGATTTCCAGTACTGTGTTGAATAAAAGTGGTGAGAGTGGACATCCTTGTCTTGTTTCTGATCTCAGGGGAACAACTCTGTTTTTCACCACCAAGTATGAAGTTAGCTGTGGGTTTTTCATGTGTGGCCTTTATTATGTTGAGGTATGTTTCCTCTAAACCTTACTGAGCATTTTATCATGAATGGATATTGCACTCTGTCAAATGCTTTTTCCTGCATCTTTTGAAATGATCATATGGTTTTTATCCTTTCTATTATTGATGTGATGTATCATGTTGATTGACCTACAAATACGAACCACCTTTGCATTCTGGGAATAAATCCTATTTGATCGTGGTGAGTGATTTTTTTAATGTATTGTTGAATTTGGTTTGCCAGTATTTTGTTGTGGATTTTTGCATGAATGTTCATCAGGGATATTGGCCTGTAGTTCTCTTTTTTGATGGTGTCTTTATCTGATTTTGATATCATGGTAATGAGGACTTCAGAGAATGAATTTGGAAGCTTTCCTTCTTCTTCTATTCGTTGGAAGAGTTTGAGAAGAATAAGTATTAGCTCTTCTTTAAACATTCAATAGAATTTACCTATGAAGCTCTTTGGTCCTGGACTTTTGTTGGGAGTTTTTTTGATTATTGATTCAATTTTGTTGCTGGTAACTGGTCCGTTCAAATTTTCTATTTTGGGGGCGCCTGGTGGCTCAGTGGGTTAAAGCCTCTGCCTTCAGCTCAGGTCATGGTCCCAGGGTCCTGGGATCAAGCCCCGCGTCGGGTTCTCTGCTCAGTAGGGAGCCTGCTTCCTCCTCTCTCTCTGCCTGCCTTTCTGCCTACTTGTGATCTCTGTCAAATAAATTTTTAAAAAAATTTTTTTAAATTTTTTTTCTATTTCTTCCTGACTCAGTTTTGGGAGGTTATATGTTTCCAGGAATTTATCTAATTTCTTCAAGGTTGTCCCACTTGTTGGCATATAATTTTTCATGATATTCTAATTTTTATTTCTGTGGTATCAGTTATTTTTCCTCTTTCATATTTGAGTTTGAGTCCACTATTTTTTATTTTTGATGTGTCTGGCTAGAGATTTTTCAATTGTGTTCATCTTTTCAAAGAACCATCTCCTGAGCTGTTGGTTTTCTAATTTTCTGCTCTTTCTTTTTTTCTGCTCTAATCTTTGTTATTTCCTTCTTTCTGCTGGTTTTAGGTTTTGGGGTTTTTTTTTTTTCCCTAGCTCCTTTAGGTGTAAAGTTACATTGTTTGTGATTTGTCTTGCTTCTTGAGGCAGGCCTATATTGCTATAAACTTCCTCTTAGAACAGCTTTTTGTACATCCCAAAGATTTAGTATCATTGTGTTTTCATTTTCATTTGTCTCCTAAATTTTTTTATTTCCTCTTTGATTTCTTGGTTGACCCATTCATTGTGTAGTAATGTTACTTAACCTCCATGTATATGTGTTCTTTCCAGACTTTTTTCTTGTGGTTAGTTTCTAGTTTCATAGTGTTGTGGTCAGAAACATGGTATGACTTCAGTATTTTTTAATTTGTTGAGGCTTATTTTGTGGCCTAACAGCTATTTTGGAGAATGGTCCTGTGCACTTGAAAAGAATGTGTAGTCTGTTTTAGGATGGATATTCTGATTATATCTGTTAAATGCATCTGGTCCAGTGTGTCATTCAAAGCAACTGTTTGTTTATTTATTGATTTTCTGTTTGGATGATCCATTGATGTAAGTGGGTATTAGAGTCCCCTACTACTATTGTATTACTATTGATTACTTCCTTTATATTTGCTGCCAGCTGCTTTATGTATGTATTTGGGGGCTCCCATGTTGGCTGCATAAATATTTACAACTGTTCTATCTTCTTATTGGATTGTTCCCTTTAGGTAGTGTCCTTTGTCTCTCAGTACAGTCTTTTTTGAAGTCTATTTTGCCTCCTCTCCCCCATGTTTTAGGTGTATGGTGTCAGATTTTGCATCCTTTTATTTTGTGAATCCCTTGACTGATTTTTATAGATATACTTAATTGTACTGCTTTTGTGCATCCTGTTTTTCTTACTCCTGCTAATGGTCTTTCCTTTCCACTCAAAGAGTTCCCTTCAACATTTCTTATAGAGCTTGTTTAGTGGTCATGAATTACTTTTTTATCTGGGAAATTCTTAGGAGGAAAAATCTCTCCTATTCTAAATAATAGCCTTGCTGGTTGGAGGTTTTTTCCTTTCAGCACTTGGAATATATCATGTCACTTTCCTCTGGTATGTGAAGTTTCTGCTGAAAAATCAGCTGACAGCCTTATGCCTTGTATGTAACTGTTATCTCCTGCCACTTTAAAAGCTCTCTTTATCACTACTTTTTGCCATTTTAATTACAATGTGTTTTGGTGTGGACCTCCTTGGGTTCTTTTGTTGGGGGCTCTCTGTGCCTCCTGGATCTGGACTTCCATTTCCTTCCTGAAATTAGGTAAGTTTTAAGCTATTATTTCTTCAAATAAGTTTTCTGCCCCCTTTTCTCTCTCTTCTCCTTCTAGAAACCCTATAATGCAGTGTTATTATACTGAATGGTGTCACTGAGTTCCCTTAATCTATTCTCATTTTTTGTTAATCTTTTTTCTTTCTCCTGTTCAGCTTGATTGCTTTCCATTACTCTGTCCCCCACATTACTGATCCACTCTTCTACTTCCTTTAGTCTATTTATTCCCTCTAGTGTATTTTTAATTTGTTATTGGGTTCTTCATCTCTGATTGGTTCTTTTTTATGTTTTTCTATCTCTTTGTTGAGGGTCTCACTGAGGTCCTGTACTCTTTTCTCAAGCCCAGTAAGTACCTTTATGACCTTTAACTTATTTATCAGGCATATTATCTCCGTTACTTATCTCCCAAGAGTTTAGCTGTCTTGCTGTGATTTTGTCCTGTTCTTTCATTTGGGACATATTCCTCCGTTTCCTCATTTTGTCTAACTCCCTGTGTCTGTTTCTATGTGTTAGGAAAGTTAGCTATGTCTCTTGCTCTTGAAAGTAGTGGCCTTAACAAGAAGAGGTCCTATAGTGCCCTGCAGTGCAATATCCCTTCTTTATCAGAACCTGGCACTTATGGGGTATCCCGTGTGCATTGTGTGCACCTTACTGTTGTGGCTGTGCTGCTTTTGCCTTCAGTCCAGTTGTCTTCCATGGCTCTCTTTACCTGTTGTGGGCAGGGTTTGGTTCCCTGTGTTGTTAGTGAGCCAGTCTGGGGCAGCCTTGGGCTTGAGTTGGGTTAGACCAGGTATTTTCCAGAGCTGCAGGAGCACTGCACTGCAGGGCACACTCCCTGTGTTGTTCCCTTTTTGTTGGTGAGTGAGGCCTGTAGTGAGACCAAATATCTGCCCCCAGCCCACTCCTGGGGCCACAATCAGATTGCTTGTGTGGTTTTAGTCCCTATTCCCCAGGGCAGGAGTCCCTTTGAGGTGGTGCTGACCCCTGTCAGGGCTGCTTGTATACTGCCATGCTTGTGGTGTTGCTTTGGATGGATTTACCAAGGCCAGACTGGGGGGTAAGCATCCAGGGCATGCTGTTAGCAAGGTAGGTAGAGAGAGTTCTTGCTGCAGTGGTTCACACAGGTGTACCTGTATCTAGGCTGGGGGGTGGGAGAGGGAAATGGTGCCTGCCACTTCTTTTGTTCTTGAAGAAGTCTCCCAAAGACCTCTGCCCCTCCAGCACATGCTCTGAGATTAGTAAACAAATCTCCCTCCCTCCTGTATACCCCAGGTGTTTTTCAAACTGCTGCTTCAATGCTGTATCTTGGTGGGGTTATTTGTTATGCTGTCTCTTTCAGGGCAGGGACTCAGTTTCCTATCACTCTCTGGCTCACTGATTTTTCAAAGTTCCAGGTGTGTTAAACCCCACTGATTGTAAGAACTCATGATGTTAAGTCCCTCTGGTTTTCAAAGCCAAATGTTATAGAAATTCATCTTCCCAGCACAGGTCCTCTGTGCCTGGGATGGGGTTTGCTCCTCTCCCCTCTGCACCCACAACATCCCTCCCTTAGGGTCCTGCAGGTTTTTGGCTCCCAACTGCATCTCTGCCCTTTCTACCCTCTCCAGTATGGCCTCTGTTCTACAGTTGGCTATGAAAAGTCTTTTCTGCCAATCTATAGGTCATTTTCTGGGTTATTTACACTGATGTGGGTATTATCTAGGGGTATCCATGGGATGAGGTAAGCCTAGGATTCTCCTCCTCTGCCATCCTCCCTGGAAGGGAGGACAGAATTCTCGATTTTCCCCTCAAAGCTATTTATACTGTCTTCCCCAGTTCAATAAATGGCATAACCATTCACCATGTTGCTTAAGCCATAAATCCAGAGGTCATCCTTAATTCCTGTCTTCCTCTGACCACTGTGTACAACACCTGGACAGATTCCATCTACTCAGCCTCTCAAATCCACCCACTCTCCATTTCCTCAGTCACCCTTCTCATCTAGGCTACCACCACTACTCTCTCCAGAACTATTGCAGTACATGTCCTAACAGTCTTCCTTCTTACTCATGCAACCGGAGTGATCCTAAAACACACATCAGATCATGGCACTTCTGCCCCATATACCTAAACCTAATTTCTCCCCATGCTTCTCTCTGATGCTCAGGCCTTTCTATTCCTAGAAGAGACCAAAACTCACTCCTACCTGAGGCCTTTGTGTCACCTGTTCCTTCCACCTATCACAGTATCCCCCATATTTCTGCAGAGCTGACCCCACTTGTTCAGATTTAAACTACATGAAGAGGCTTTTCCTGGACCATTCATTCTGAGATAGATACCTAGTCACACTCAAGTGTATACTTGCTTTGAATTCTGTGTAGCATTTATTGATGGGGATTTGTTTATTATCTATCCCCCCCCCCAAAAAAAAAACTAAGTTAAATGTCCAGGAGTTGTCCCAGTATTTTTGGAGTATCTTAGACTATTATATTGTTTTTCATATGGACTGGAAAATCTGTTCCTGGCAGGTGCCTCCATCTGACTTTGGTCTCCAAAAACTTCCAGACAAGCCAACTGGGTTGGGTGCCATGACGGCTTGTAAAATATACATTGAAAAGCCTTCACTGACAAATATGAAAATATATAGTGAATAATACTGATGTCCTTTAACTGCCTCAACATCCTATCCCTCTCAGCTGGTATCCATGTTCCATTTCCCTCAGGTCCAATTGTTTACTTTTGAGAAATATTCCATGAGTCCTAAGAATATGTGAAGTCCTGCCCACAGCCTTGTGGAGATAAAATCAATTCATATTGGAAGGTAGCCAAAGGGCATGGATTCCCACAGCCTTTTAGCAGGCTCCAAAGCTCACAGTGCAAGAGTGCAAGAGAAATGAGATCTTTCTAGGCTTTCTTGCCCAAGCACTCCTGAGCAGGTGGCCAGGGCCAGGGCAGATGTGGAAACACCAAAAGATGAGACAGCAGTGTGGTGAAAAACTTCCTCCAAGGCCCCTCCTGAGAGCTCACAGCTCAAGCATTACCCAGGAATGGCCTGTTTAACTTTGTATGCAAAGGGGCTAAAAATGGTTTTAACAGTAATTTTTATAGCTCAACTCAAGTCTGGTCCAAGGCTCAGCTTGACCTGGCCCTGCTCACCTTTTCACCCTCCCATCTCCACTCCGCAAACTAACTGCAAGTTCTCAACCAGCCACTTCTCTTTACCACAGAAGCTTTGCATATGCTATTCCCCCTCTCCCTGCCCCCTCACCAGACAAACTCTAGCTCTTCCTCCAGCTGTTTAGACTTTTTTTTAATATCAAGTATTTATGGTGTACCTACTATTATTTACTGGGTTGTCACGAGCTTTTCTAAGTTTGGGGGAAACAGTGAAGAGAATAAAATACTATACTGTGTGGAGAATGAAGGAATAAATATATATGTGGCATAAAGATTATAAAGGGTAGAGCAGAAGAGGAGAGCAGAAAAGTTAGGATGCTATTTTTGTATTGGGTGAGGAGGTGATGTTTGAGTTGTGATCTGAACGACATTAGGGTGTAAGGCATTCAGGTGTCTGGGAAAAGGCATTCCCACAGAGCAGATGATGTGAGCAGAGGCCCTGGGTATGATCTTGGCATGCAGGGAGTAGCAAAGTCCGTGTCAGAGAAGTCAGAGAAGCAAAGGTCAGGCTAGACCTCACCTTGAGGAATTTGGAAACTACAGTAGGCTTGAGAGCTGGAGAGTGACATAACCTGGTTTCACCTTCTCTAGGAAGTCCCCTGGCTCCCTAACCACAGAGCACCCTCCCTCCCTCCATCCCCTTTTTCAGTATTGAAGTACTTCTGTGTTTGCTCCCCATCTGTGTGCCTTCAAGAGCAAGGGCCAGGTCTCATTCACCCCCCACCCTTTGAATGCCTTGCATACAGTCCTTATGCAATAAACATGTATGAAAAGAACAAACACGATTCTCACATACCTGTTGGTTTGTGACAGGACTGCAGGCCTAGTGTTGGTTTCCAAGAAGTGTTAGGAAGCATGTTTGAACCCTGGTACAGGTACCGTATAACAGGCATCAGCCTTTCTGTTTTAAAGCAGATCGACCCATCTGAGCAAAAGACTCTGGCCAATCTGCCGTGGATTGTGGAGCCGGGACAAGAAGCCAAGAGAGGAATTAATACCAAGTATGAAACCACAATTTTCTGATACTCACCATCCTTCTGTCCTTGCGGTGCCTTGCACGCTGAGCAGTCCCGGAGCAGGCTTCCCTTCGCGCCTCAGTTTCCACCCAGCCCAGGAGGAAGACTGCTCTGTCTGTGTGGCCTTGTCATGGGTGAAAGGCCACTGGCCATTCCTGGGGACGTTCTTTCTGCACCAGTGACAGAAAGTGTGCAACCAAGACTTTCCAGCCGTAACCCCTGAGAGGCATGAGTTGAGATTTTTGGCTGACTCTCCCGACTCCCCTTCCTGCCACCACCCAAGGTATTTCTAATGACTCTGCCCCCAACACTGCTTTGCTGAATTTGGGGATAATACCTTTAAAAAAAAAAAAAAAAAAAAGGTACAGGGGATCTCTAATACTGCCTAAAAGTATAAAAATCTTGGATTTTTCAGTCAGCAGTTTCAAAGGTAGAATCAGAACAGAACTACCCCCATAAAACACCTGTAAAATCATATCACTGAGCATCATTTCATGCATAAGGACAAAAACCACCCCCATGATTGCCAGGAAATCCTGTTTCCCAATTTCTATATTTGTGGATTTTATATGTAATCAACCATGTCAGATAAAGAAAACATTTACATCTATGGATTGATTCAAAATTTAAGAATGATTCAAAACAGAGGAATTTATTATGCACAGAAAAATGTGTCTTGTATTAAATATTTTTATTAAAAGAATGTTTCATTAATGCACTGATAAGAAAACTAGGTTAGTTGTGAGGGATGTTTCTGATTTCATTTCTAAATAACTAAATTTTTACTGCTACCACCAAGAGGACTGGCTTGGGCGTGGCAAAGTGCTGATGACACTCCCCAGAGCAGGAGATTAGGGCAAACAGACTGGCATCCAACCGAAAGTGCTGATGCAGCCATAAGCTGCAAAGATTGTTTTTTTTAACCTTCACAGTGTTTTAAAGAAAACGTTAAAAAAAAAAAAATCTAGGGCTCCTGCTGTCAAGATTTCTGTCATGGAAACCTTGTTTGAGAAAGGTGTTAACAAAATTCTATTGCAAAAATTTTTTTCTAGGAAAAAAAAATACAAAAAAAAAAAGGAGAGATTCCAAAGTAATAAAACTCTTTTCTTGAAACAAATAAATGTTTGCTTACTATTTGATTAAATAAAATTTACTTACATTTCTTTAAGGTATTTTAATTTTTTTAATGTCTCTGTGGAGTATTTGTATGATACCATAATGTATATTTATGTAGAATCAAATTATATAAACAGTACCAATATCATTATAGAAAAAAATAACATTTTAACGTATATTGTTCTAACTGATCATATTGTGAATCATTTTGCAGTTCATTATAGCGATATTGATAAATTGTGGGATTGTCTTAATGTTTTTTTTTATTAACCAGTATTATTTCAAACCTGAAGATTATCAGTTATTCATCAGTTGGTGAGTTTTAAAGAAAGATAATTAAATTTTATTTCAAACTGACAAATGTATATGGATTTAGTTCAGTGTTGAAGAATTTTAATACAATATTAAATTACTTGACCTGAACAGTTCCTTGTATATATTTTGCCTATTCACTGTTGATATGTATGTAGTAAATGGAGAGTAAAATAACACTGAAATATGGTACCAAAAGGTAATTGTATAGAAGCAAAGTAAACAGTAGCTTTGCTAAGACAGAAACATATGTGTAAATATGCTTGGGCTTCCAGTTATAAATTTTGTAATTTTTGTCATTATTTATATCCTATTAAAAAAAAGCACACAAAATAAAACGGAAATTGTACAGCCACCGGTGCTTGGCATCGTTCTGTGAGCACCTTCCCACTTCCATTTAGGAAAAAAAGCAAAGGCCCAGCCTCTTCCAACAGCTATAGCTAAAGGGCTTTTTTAATTGGCAAAATTGAGAAAATTTACTCATTTCTAAGTTCAACCAGTCTGAGTAAGATACATTGGCCTTTAAAGCTTAAATTTCAGCCAGAAAATACCCAATGTCTTTAAATATTACAGTAGGCTACAAGGAGAAATTGCCAAAACAAATTTCTAAAAGGGCAAGGACCACCCAAATAGATCATTTGTGTGGGACAATACAGATAGCATGTTTGGGAAAACATCTACGCTTTTGTCTCAGGTTGGGCTGCTAAATGAAATATCAGACTGTGTGGCTTAAACAACAGATGTATTTCTCAGAGTTCTGGCGGCTGGAAAGTCCAAGATCAAGATGCTGGCAGAGAAGTTTCTCTCTGAGGGCCCTTCTCTTGGTTTGTAGGCATCTATCATCTTCCTGTGCGGTCTCACGACCCGTGTGTGTGTGTGTGCGTGTAAGTACACATGTGCACAGAGTGGGGGAGCAGCAAGCTCTCTGTTGTCTCTTCTTGTAAGGGCACTAATCCCCTTCTGAGGGCTCCACCATCAATACCCCATGTAACCTAATTATCTCCCAAAGGCCCACTTCCAAATACCATCACACTGGAGGATTAGGCTTCAACATATAAATTTTGGTAGGGGTTAAAACATTACATAACAACATCAATCCTTCCATTTTTCTAAAACACATGTGCCAGCTGCACATCAAATGATATAGGGCCATATTAGAGATACCGGAAAGATCAACATTTCACATTCTATATCCTATGACTTTCAGATCTCCCTGCACTCCTGGATCTAAGTCTGTTACTCTTTGAAACACACACCAAAACATATGGGGTGCTACCAGCCAGACATGCACAGACACATAGCTTTGAAAGCACTAAAACCAACCTGAGAGGGGATGACATTCACAGAGGCAGAAAGGGCAGGTTTCCTGAAGAAAGGTTTGGGCTGGGATTTTAGATGGTAATGCTTCAACTGGGCTAATGTGGCCCCTTTTTATCTTTGGTAACCACCAAGAGGTCAGAAGTCTTCTCTCTGTGGATCAAATGCTTATTTGTTATCAGTTATGGTCCCAGCATGAAGCAGATGGCACATTCCAATTGGGATATTTTAAGAGTTTAATAAATAGAATACTTACATAGGTGTTGGCAGCATGAAGGGAAACAGACGAGTGGAACAGTGTCCCTGGGCTGGTAATGGCCTGAGGGAGAATGGGAAAGGAGAAGACTGTATGGAGGGGGCTACCAGACAGGCTGAGGGATATGGCCAGTGGTAGTGGCCCTCAGAGAGGGAGCCAGGGATTAAAATAGCCTAATCTCACTCTCCACCCTGCATAACCTGAACCCACTGGAAGCCAGAACACAAGGAGCCCATTGATATGGCCTACACAACACAGGGAAGAGGAAGGAGAGATCTAAGGGGCAAATAGAAGAGAGCCAGCACATATAATGAAGGGATATGCAGCTGATTTCTTGAAGGGGGAGTCTGACACATTAGTAACTGCAGTATCCATGGGCAATCGTGATCCTTGAATGCTAGTACTATTCCAAAAAAGAACTTTAATTCAATTACTCATTTTTCTTACATTATATTCTATGATAAGTTTGGGTGAATGAACCCTATGAAGAGTATGCCTAGTTAACTCATTAATAAGTCATGGCAGTGGTTTTTCTCAAGACATACCAGATTTTCTGTTGGAATAGTTAGGAATATTATTGGGGTATATAATGTTTGGATATGATGGGCCAGTAAACAGGCTTAGACAATGAACACATGGCCAAATTCTCAAAAATAAAAATTCACACTTGGACCCCAAGTAACATTGCTCTTAAGCTACTTCTGCACAGAAAGGAAAATGTGATGAGTGGGCTAGCCTCCAGAGTTCATTCTCCCACAGAACCGGAATATAATGACCATGTTCAGAAGTCTATATGGAACAAAGCCTTTTTTTAGGACATTTTTTCAGTTCTTTTTTTATATAAGGTATTCACTGGGTATGTTTCCTATGAAAATCAAGCAATCCGACAGTAATAAACACATTTTCTTAAAATATAATTGGGGAACCAGCCTACATAGGCCAGCAGAGTCTACCTGCACCAAGGCTGCATCAATCTGCTCCCTACTCCATTCCTGTTTCCCCTACACCTAGCCCACCCCATTCCCATTTACTGCTGTCTATGAAAATGTACAAATGAACCCAGGCATCTGGCTGCCCCAGCAACAGAGTCCTGTGTCCCACAGAAACCAGCTCCAAAGAAGGCAGAGAATTTCCTGAGGCTCGTTGCCCAATCACCATCCTGCATACTGTGAAATTCCGTTAGTACCCATGAGCCAGGTCTTATTTTTGTAGGGGAATTAACCCCAAGAATTTGGTGCAGACCTAGGAATACCAGTTCCACTTAACTGTTTCCTCTCTTCATCCCAGGCCAATCTACTCACTGACAACTTCCTCTGTGTTCATCGTGGCTTCATTCTACTTAGAATTGTTAATGCAAAGATGGTCATTCCTGACCCAACACACTGCACATTGTGTATCATAAGGAACTGAAGCTACAAATTATTTATCATTGAAATAGTTTTTGTTTTACTCTCCAAAACCCCAGAGACCTGGGTTTGTAAAAGCTGCATAGGCATTTAACTTTCCAAGAGTAGTTAATGACCAAGGGTATAAAAACTTACATCAGACTGCAACAGAGACTCTGCGCTGTACAGCTCCATTAGGGTCCCTGCAACAGCTGAGGTTTTCTCAGGGGTTCAGACAACTGAAGAGCATGCATGTCACACAACAGTCCTCACAAGCACAGCAGAGCTAATGCGCATCTTCCAAGTCCTGCCATTTAGGAAACATCTAAGTTACATCTCAGAGGACAGTATGAGCAAGCTGAGATAGGGTTGTTCTTACTCATGACATGGTAATAAAAGCCGTTCAAGGAAATCCATATTCAATAATTTAATTGTCCTCTGGATGTCTCAGTGCCTCCTCAATGAAGCATCCCAACAGCTGCTCCGTGAGGAGCCTGCAGCTCTCCCTCTTACTGCCTCGCCTCAATAAGATATGTGAAAAGGGAAGCCAACACGCCTCCAAGTGAGAAGCAACATCAGCTGTTTTCTGACATTTGAAAAGCTGATTTCTCTCTACTTATCGAAAGTGCATGCTTAGTTTTCTGAGAGAAGAAAAAAAAAACAAAAACAAAAACCGCAATGTGCTAAGTGTTGAGTCAAGGGAGACTGAGAAGAAAGGCACAGGAAATTCAGGAATACCATTCGAGCAGGCCATTTCCGGGGTGTGTGTCTGGGTAGGGAGATGGAAAGTTGCTAACTCATATGGCTTCAGAGCCAAGCAGGTGTCATGAGTGAGGGAGGATGTGATGATCTACAGAGCAACTGTCTCATTTCAGGGGGCAGCTCCTACTTACTTTCAGCTGATTGTTGCCAGGCAGAAATAAAGACCCTGGGTCAACAGATTTTCTAAGAAATCAGTATTTATGCAAAATCACCAGATTTCCAAATGCTGGCAACAAACTCAGCATTTTAAAAAATAAGTGTGGGCCAAATAAAACTCATCTGTGGGCTGGGCGTGATCCATGCATCACTTCTTTGTGACTTTCTGAGATTCTACCAAGCTTCAACAGCCTCACAGCCAGCTAGATGTCCAGTACTTATCAGAGGAGGAACAGTGTGTCTGTGGCTAGAGTGAGGAGGTGGAGGAGGCAGAGATGCAGAGTCACTGACATTTGTTGGACTACTCTTATACACCAGGTTGGTTTATTATCAGGAACTGAATTTAGGAACTAGTAGCAAAGATCAGAAATAACAGTCTCTCAAACAGGAAAGGGTTGAATTTTTTTTCTCATGTAATATGAATTTCAGAAATCATACAGGGCTGGAATGGGAGGTCAACAAGCTCCTTCTACATTCCTATTCTGTCATCCTTAGCATATAACATCTGTAAGGTCACCTCATGATCACAAAGTGGCTGCTGGAGCACTACCCAGCACATCCACATTCCAGACAATAAAAAGAATAATGACCTAAGGTATCCTACCCCCCAACTGAGTAAGACAATCTTTTAGGAGCTTTCCTGGAAGCTTCAACCCACAACTCTTTGGCCACCCCTATATAGGCAGCTGGAAAATGTAGCTATTGATTTTAGCCAAGCACACTGCAGCCCCCAACAATAAAGGAGTTGTTAGTGAGGAAAAGAGATTGGACATTAGGATGGCCACCAACAGTGTCTGCCGTGATGGGAATAATCATGGCACTAGGTAAAAAATGAAACCAAGTACACACAGGTGAGACACCTGGATAGAAAAGCCATGACCAGAGGAGGAACTGATGGTAATAACCCTAAAAGAGTTGCTCTATAAATTAACCATCAAATCCAACCACAAAAGATCCCCACATCTGTGTTAATAGACATATCAAACATCTGTGCTGACCAGCAACACTCCTGAGGTTGTCACGGCAGAGCAGGTATGGGAGCACACTGTAGAAGCAGTCATCAAAGCTGGCAGCTGGACAGAAGAACTGGCAATGGCCTGGTCATCAAGGGCAACAGAGCAAAGGGTACTGGTTCTCAATCTCCACTGCACTCTGGAATCAACTGGGGAACTTTAAAATAATATGGATGCCTGGGTCCCATCTCCAGAGATTCTGAATTAACTGGCCTGGAATGAGGTCTGGGTTTAGGGAGGTTTTTAGATTTCTCAGATAATTTTGGTGCAACATGTGTAAGAAGGCTCACCCCTGGATGGATGAGGCCCTCCTGATCCCCTGAGAAGTTGGGCAGCACACCAGAGGCTCCTTGGGAAGAGGTCCTTGAGAAAATTAAAACATTTGCTGAAGGTCACACAGCTAGGATGTTACTATAGCCAGGATGTGAACTTGGATACACCTGACAGCCAAAGCCAGAGTTCTACCATACTTCCAAGCACCAAACCCAAGCAGCAAGCCCAAGGTCTCTTTTCTCCATTCTCATTTCCAATCCTCCACTACTCATGGGTGCAAACACATCCCAAAGAGAAGAAAGTTTCAGACAGCTCAAAAGAAAGACCTACCATGAGGTAGAAAAGGATGCCTGGAGAAAGCAAAGTCACAGGTTCCCCCTTCATAAATCATGGAAACATGGGCAACAAAGGAATAGAAGTTTATAACTGAAACAAAAGATGATAATGCTATTGAGGTCTGTATCAGATGCTTGACATACTTTTCAACCATCACAAAAAACTCTGCAATCAAGTATTGTGGTCCCTATTTGACAAATAATTAAACTGAGGCTCTGAGAGGCTCACCTTTTCAAATGGAGGGTAGAGGAGAAAAGGAAATGAAATCAGGTGGCAGAAGAAGGGCTGCCACTAATCTCAAATGAACCCCTAAGAGTTTCAAAGCAGAAATAAGCATCTCCAGGGAGCAGGCCATAAGGCTGTTACCTTCCATGTTCAATGCCTGAATCATATGAGAATTGAGACCAGGCTGGGTGGTAGCCAAGGGCTGGAAAACCCAAAACATCCCCCAACCTCTGCCATCCATTTGGATCCTACCAGAATGGACCCTGGTTCTTTTTTTTCAAGGAGCAATCCCTACAGACACAGAGATGGGCTAACCAGAATACCAAAAGTAGAAGCTCCTCAAGGGCAGGGACTACCTCTGACAGCTCAGGACTTAGAATCAGTCATGACATATGATGTGAATGAGTGCAATGAATCATGAATTAAAGTGCAGAACTGAAATGATGTTCCTGGATCCTCTCACCCAGGGGCTTTAATGAGGTGGCCAACTGCATGGACCAAACACCCCAGCTCCACCACTTCGCTGTGGGGTGCTGGCGACTTAACCTCTCTGCACCTGTTTCCACATCTAGACAAGAGATAATACCTTGCACCTCTGTTGTGAGGATTCAATTACATAATGTGTGGAATGTGCCCAGCATAGGATCTGGCACAGAAAAGAACAGTAAAAAAATAATAGCTCTTCCTTCCTTCCTCCTAAAAAGGATTTGTTAGGTATCAGAAAGTTATTTGACAGAGTGGGGCAAATAAACACAAGATGAAGGGTTTAGAATCACTGCTAATTAAAAATGAATCAGAGATGAAAAACACAGATCTCCAAAATCTTCCCCAGGGGCTGAAACCCAAGCCGTGACCCCTAGACTAGTGTTCATCTGCCATAAACCCAGGAGGATTCCACTTCCAATTGAAACTGACATTCAACTTATAGCCCAGTGGGTCTGGGTCTCTCTATAAAGAAAATCAGATTTGGACTGTGGCCTTGGCTTTGTCACAGATTAACTGCTTGGGGTGTAGTTCTTCCTCTCTAGGCTAGGACTGCAGAGTCTGCAAATCCACTCAAGTACTATGAAGACAGAATAAGGGCTGGGGAGGCAATGTAGATTTGAATGGATGGTGAAATGTGTGCTCCCGCTCCCCACAAGAGCCACCTTGTGCTAAGCCGGAGCTTAGCACATTCATTCAGCTACTGGGTGTTTTCCAGTTTGATCAGTTGCTCAGAACCACGCCACCCAAACTTGGGCCTGGCATGCTCTCTGTAGTTACTTACTCCAGCCCCTGGGTGATGGGAAATCACAGCAGCAGATTTTTCTTTTCGCTTCTCTGTGATAAGCAATATTCCCCGTTCTGAAGACCTAACCTCATAAATGAATTTACAATGAACACCAGCAGCTCATTTTCCTGAATCATAATTTAAATGAAAATTGCCCCAAGTTATGGTCTTCTTACATCACCTTAGAAGTAATACGCTGTTGATGCCAAATGATTTCAAAGACTTGGTCTCTGGTGAGTCCCACGTTTGATGCACATTTTTCTACTCCTTCCCTGTAGTTGTGAATATACACAACTACACTATAATTCTATGGTTAAACTCATAGCCTGATAGCAGCTGATATTCTAATTCAGGCATTTAATAACTGTATAGTATCTCCACAGTTTTAAGGGGAGGGGTTATGAGCAAGGAAATCCTCTGAAGGACAATCTTCAGAGACCAAGAATTATTTGAAAATCATTTCCTCCTTCTCTAAAGGTTGGTAAGTAAATTATAGTAACATAATGTTGAACAATAGATTGCCATACTTGCCAACTTAAACACTTCAGGAGCATGTTTATTCATTTCATATAATCTAGAAGCAATCTTTTTTATTCAAGTGAAGTTTTACTTTCCTCTAATGATGCTTCACAATAAAATGCCAAACTAAAGCAGAAAGATAAAGATAATGCTGATGACCTGCTACTTCTTAATTAGCCTCTTGATATCCTAGTGCAGAGGGAGAACACAGAATGTGCTACGGGCACTCAAGCATATATACAGGAATTTCAGTCATTCAACAAATATTTATTGAGACTCCCAACTGAAGCCAGGCTTATGTTAGACTGTGGTGTAAAAGACATAGACCTGGCTTCATGGAGCTTCCAATCTAATGAGGGACTCCAATAAGTAAATAATACAGAGTGCTAAAAGTCATGGCAGAGAAGAGGGCACTACGAAAGGACTGGGCAGACCTTCAGCAGAAGGGTTATCTCAAAGAATATATGAAGGATAAGAAGGAATCGGGGAAAAATTAGCCATGAGATGGCGAGTACAGAAGAGAGAACAGTGTATACAAAGACACAGAGGCAAGAGAACACACAACAGGTCCAGGGTTTTAAAGAGAAGTGACAAGATTAAGATGGCACTTTGGAAAGATTAAGCAGAGGGATATGACTGGGGGCAGAGACAGCAGCCAGCAAACTGCTGTCAGGCCAAAGATGACACACCTGAATTACACTAAGGAATGTTCACTGAGCACTTTCTTGGTCCAAGCGCTGAGGTAAGTACTTCATGAGCATTATCTTATTAAATCTTTACAACAACCATGAAAAGGAAGAACGGATACCGATTTTACAGATACAACAACTGCTGATATTTTCTTGTTTTCTTATTATCTGTTATTCCCAATCTCTCCTAACAATTAAAATGTATTTATGTATTGCTCCAGCTGCTACCTAAAATAGTGCTTGGCACACAGTAGATATGCAAGCCATATGGGAAAGACAAGCAGGTGGCTGAACAAACAAACCAATAAAGAAATTTTGCCCAAAATCACATTGAGTTAAGAGACCCACACCCCGGGGCGCCTGGGTGGCTCAGTGGGTTGAGCCTCTGCCTTCAGCTCGAGTCATGATCCCAAGGTCCTGGGATCGAGCCCCGCATCGGGCTCTCTGCTCGGCAGGGAGCCTGCTTCCTCCTCTCTCTCTGCCTGCCTTTCTGCCTACTTGTGATCTCTGTCTGTCAAATAAATAAATAAATAAATCTTAAAAAAAAAAAAAAAAAAGAGACCCACACCCACTGCATTCACTATAACTTACCACACCACGCTGCAATTCTTATTCTTTGTGGTCCTTCTGAGTCTCCTGTGCTGCTCCCTCGTCTCACCAACTTCACACTGCCCTGGACTCTGGCTTACGACTCCAATCTTGTCTATCAATACTTGTTTCACTGCTGATCTCATTTGATCCTATTGTTTTAAATACATTTGATTCACTAATGATTCTCAGATTTATATTGCCATCACAGATTTTTCCCATGAACTCCAGACCTTTTTATCCAACCACCTACTCAACATCCCTGCTTGATATCTAATGGCCATCTCAAACCTACTATGTCCAAAACCCTGCCTCATCTCAGTTAATGGCAACTCTAATCTCCTTCCAATAGTTCAAGCCAAAGAGCCAAAACCTTGGTGTCGTTCTTTTTTTTTTCCCCCAGGGTTCATTGTTTATGCACCACACCCAGTCCTCCATGCAATACGTGCTCTCCTTAATACCCACCACCAGGCTCACCCAACCCCCCACTGACCACCCCTCCAAAACCCTCAGTTTGTTTCTCAGAGTCCACAGTCTCTCATCGTTCATCTCCCCCTCCGATTTCCCCCAACTCACTTCTCCTCTCCAATTCCCAGTGTCTTCTGTGTTATTCCTTATGCTTCAAGATCAAAAGCTTCTGCACAACAAAGGAAACAGTCAACAAAAGAAAGAGGCAACCCACGGGATGGGAGAAGATATTCACAAATGACGCTATAGACAAAGGACTAGTATCCAAGATCTATAAAGAACTCCTCAAACTCAACACACACAAAACAGATAATCACGTCAAAAAATGGGCAGAAGACTTGGTATCATTCTTAACTTGTCTCCCTCACAACCTTTAACCAATCCACTGGTAAATCCTATTAACTCTTATCATTAAAATGTATACAGAATCCAACTGTCACACCCCCTACTATTGCCATCCTAGCCCCACTGCCTTCATTTTGCCCAAATTATTGCAAACGTTTCTCATTGGTACCCCATGCCTGTCCCCCCTTTCAAATGAATCTCAATTTCCCACTGCCAAAGGAACCAACTAAAGCTTAAGTCAGATCACTCCACTGCCCAAACTAATCCAGCAGCTCCCACCGCAGAGGAAAAGTCCTTACAGTTACCGAGGAGGCCCTCCACAGTGATGCACCTCTTGTTACTCTCCAGCCACAAACCAGCTTCCTTGCCAGCTCTGTAACAGAGCAGCCCATCCACTGACCTGTCTGCGCTCACTGCACTCTCGGCTTGGGAATCTCTCCAGATACCTGGATGACTCACTCCCTCACCTTTCAGGTGTGGACTCAAGTGCCACCTTCTCCGTGAGCACCTCCATCTAAAACTGTAAAGCTTCTCCCCTCCCCACTCAAACATACCAACTAATATGCTATAGATCCTATTTAATTTTTTTCTGCCTCTCCTTGGCCCATACCACAGTCGGAAAAAGATTGTTTGCTCACTTTTATATCCCCAATTCCTACAAAAAATGCCAGGCACATGGTAGATCTCAATAAATATTTACTGAATGAAAGAAGAAATAAATGAATTCTCTTCTTTATAAGCTCTTCACCATGCCAGTCACATCAGGTAGCAACCAGAGATAAACTGAGGAGATAAAATTTTGATAAAATTAGACATAGTTGATAAAGCATTAACAGAAAGGATGACAGCTTCAGTTTGAAGGCCTTTCACATTTGTTTTCTAATCAACAAAGGACAAGCAAGGAGTCTGAAACAATCCGAGAATGTTTTTCAAAAATATTTTAGGAATTTTATTTTTTGTAAAATTTTTTTACTTCATGTATTAAAATGTATACCAAAGCAAAAAAAAAAAAAAATCATGACCTGCATCATAAATACAAAACAGTTTTCAAAACATACAAGACACATACAATGTAAAAAAAAAACCTTTACATATACAAAATGCAATGTAATTTCCATTACAAAAAATAAAGCAAGGGAAAATGCTTGAAAAATGCTCATCTGTAAATACAAAACAAAACCCTCCCCTTGACTGACCACTTGAGCTGCCTGGAAAACTGCAGCTCCATGACGCTAGGCTTCCCTTTTTCCTTCACGTTACCTTGCTTTTTACCTTGCCTTTTTGTCATGTTACCTTTTCTTCCCATTTTTCTTTTTATTTTAAAGACAAGGGCCAATCAGGTTTTTTAAAAGCCGATGTTTGTTCTATACTTTAATAGTAACTGATGAAAAGTTACTTAATAGCAACTGATGAAAGTCAGGTGGCTTTTAATTCTAAAAGTTAATACTTTATACTCCGAGTTAAAATGAGTTCCTAAACACTGTATGCAAATCAAATTATGATTTGGATACTCTAAGCACAAACATACATTTACAGAAATTCTTTCATAAAATTAAGATTTTCACATCACATTTGCTTAAATCACAGTAAGCCTATAAACTAGTTCCTCAACCCATCGTTAAAAAAAAAAAGCAAAATCTCCTTAATAATTCTATCTATGGCTCCCTTAAATGCTAAATAGTAATATTTAATCTAAAATACATCTGGAGTGGTCTAGGCCCTCCTACCTACACCACGTCTAATACACACCAAAACAGAAACTGGCTCACTACTTACTATTAACACTAATACTTCTTTGATTTAGTTTCTATTGCAGCAGCAAAATTTTTGAATTTTGGTTATTTTCTTATATGAACCACATCTATTATTAATTTATTGCCATTTCCCTTAACAATGTATTGTCAGGGGAAATGGAGACTTAAACTGCAATTAAAGTTCCTAATCAGGAGGTTAAAAAAAAAAAGCTAGTTGATATACTTGTTCCCTTCAAGAGCTCTTTCCTGATTAACCTTGAAGGAAGGAAGGGAGGGTGGGAAGGAAAGGAGAGAAGGTAGGGAAAAGGAGAAGGTAGGTTAAAAGTGACATCTTCCAGAGTCACAATGACTCTTTTGTTACTGCATAGAAAACCACCGAGAATTCTCTTGAAATTCACTTAGAACAGCACTGACCGTGCCATTCATCTGAGTAAATAGAGTTAGAAGAAAATGGTTTTTTACTATATTTCTTAGAAAAATTCTGTTAAAACTTATCTTCTGTTAAAACTGGCTCCTCTCCACTTATTCTAATTTATAAAAATTCAACTATGGAACAATTGCTTAAAAAAAAAAAGAAGAAAGTGAGGATTATGAAAGGTCAAGTTCAGTCAAGTAACAAGTCTGGTACATAGAAAACCAGAGCAAGCAGGACAGCACCCAACTCAGAGACTGACAACTGGAGTCCAGCTGCGGCACAGATCTGCCATCAGCTAATGAGGAAAAGGTAGACCAATAAAATCTCTCTTCAACAGGTGTAACTTTTGCTTCACAAGATCTTTTACTTCAAAGAACTTTTGAAATCCAACACTCACTTACCGAGTGAATTAAAAGAAATGCTGGAAACTGTGCAAGCAGACATAATATTTTAAAAGCAAATTTAAGGGGTGCAAATAAGTGCCAAGACTGTAATTGGGAGAACTATCCCCCTTGGGGTATATGTGGTTCAGAAGGCAGGTCTGCTACCCTGAGGCACAGCCTGCTTAATAACAGCATTAAAATACATATTTCTTCCAAATTATTCTCATTAATTATGTCAACCAATTTGAATGCATCAAGAGAGAATTTTACCAACAGTATAACAAGGTACGTATTTATATTTTCATTTGCATCTTAAGGACAAACTTCACAATAATGATGATGATTATGAAAAACAAGATTAAAGGTGTATTCATTTGGGAAAAAGCTACATTAATATTATTCATCCAACCACAAACACTTTTGTAATGAATGCAGTAACTGCAAAAACAATTCACAGCTTTATAAAAAGTCGAAATATAGAGTTTCACTAGAATTTTTTCCAGTTCAAAATTAAAAAGATTCAACTTACATTAATTCTTAACTACTTTACTCTAACATCTGTAAAATATATAAAATACCAAGATTATCAACAGTCACATATGTTTTGAAGTCAGGGGACACGTGTATTTTCTTAAGATAGGTTCCATTTGTGTAGAAGGTCTGTGAGGATTCCCCAGTGACAACATTCCACCACTGTTCAGAGAAAAATAAAATTCTCATTAGATTGGTAATTACTTTGTGCGATAACTGTAGTGCCAGCCAACTCCTTCACCCTATCACCTCCCCACTCTCAAACTTGAGCAAAAGCAGGGAAAAAAGTCTAAAGTTTAAAAGCTGAATATAGTATAATCAACTTGGTCAGCCTCTCCTGATTAATCCTGGTGACTGCCTCAAAGCTACCAAACATAGCCCCACTGCAAGGCATGCTGGGAAAATGTGCAGCCTATCGAAAGGTACAGACACAAGGCTGTACCAAGTCCACCATGGCTATGACTGCACTGAACTCTGCTGCCTGCATGTCTTTCTCATTGGAATGAACAGAAGAATGCCCCTCTTTTCTTTAAAAATGTCCCTTTGCAAACAGACTGGTATTGATAGACACTACCAGACAGAATGTTCTCTCTACTGAATCTTCTTTTTCACCAGGAATGATTTGAGAGCCGATGACCAAGTTTCTCTAAAATAGCCTATACGTTTATTTGCTAAATAAATATTGAACATCTCAAATGTAGCAGGTGCTCTGGCCAAATCCTCCCTTTCTCCTCCTGATAACTGAATTCCCTAAGATTACAGTGTTCATAGTCATTTACCAGATGGAGATCATAAAGCTTACTCATGAATCTCACAGCTGAAATAAGGGCAAAAGAGACAATGTACATGAACATCTTTTGAAAAGGGACATTGAGATTCAAAGTATTATTAACAAATAATGGTGTCACTCATTTTTGTATCTGGGGCAGTGCCTAGCATTCTAGCAGCTGACTGGGCCAGCTATTTCTGTTCACTTAGTAATAGTAACTGATGAAAGTCTACCCCATGGACTTCAGTAAACCTCACTGACGCAACTTGTACTAACTCGAAATTTTTCAGAACTGACAATTTTGCTTTATAAAATAGTAATGTAACAAGACTGCAGAGGACACATTCCACCTACTTAAGACTCATTAGTTTTTAGTCACTAGAAGCAAATCATAGAGATAGTAAGGCCCTTAGAGATCACCTAGTCCAACTGCCTCATTTTACGAATAAGGAAACCACGGTTCTGAGAGAAAAAAGGCCTCATCACCCAAGATGATGCTGCTAGCAGGTGGCCGAGCTGGAACAGTTTCTGGTACCTAATCTAGTGCTCCCACCACCTCTCCCTCTATTCAAACAAACCACTCAGAAACACTACATCGGCCACTAACTTGAATATGGACTAAAAAACAATGACATTAAAAACAACTAATACAGGGAATTTTTAGGGCAACAAAACTATTCCGTATAATACTACAATGGTAGACACATGTCATTATACATTTGTCAAAATTCACAGAATGGAGGTGCCTGAGTGGCTCAGTCCATTGAGCGTCCAACTTTTTTTTTTAAGATTTTATGTATTTATTTGACAGAGAGAGACAGCAAAAAAGGGAACACAAGGAGGGGGAGTGGGAGAGTGAGAAGCAGGCCTCTCCCTGAGCAGGGAGCCTGATACGGGCTGGATCCTGAGATCATGACCTGAGCCAAAGGCAGACGCTTAACGACTGAGCCACCCAGGAGCCCCAAACATCCAACTCTTGACTTCAGCTCAGGTCATGGTCTCAGGGTTGCTGGACTGAGCCCCATGTTGGGCTCCACACTCAGCAAGGAGTCTGCTTGAGATTCTCTCTCTCCCTCTCCCGTCTCTCCTACCCCACACATGCATGCATGCTCTGTCTTTCAAATAAATAAATCTTAAGAAGAAAAA
Organism: Enhydra lutris kenyoni; assembly: GCF_002288905.1. Taxonomy (NCBI): domain Eukaryota; kingdom Metazoa; phylum Chordata; class Mammalia; order Carnivora; family Mustelidae; genus Enhydra; species Enhydra lutris. The sequence goes on from NW_019154091.1 coordinate 5,820,280, forward strand.
TTCACAGAAGGAACACCAACAGTGAACCCTAATGAAAACTATGAACTTAAGGTGCTAGTGATGTGCCAATTGAAGTTCATCAATTGTAACGAATGTACCACTCTATTGATACTCTGGTGATAGTGGGGCAGCATGTGTGGGTCAGGAGATATATAGGAACTCTATACTTTCTGCTCAATTTTGCTGTGAACCTAAAACTGCTTAAGAAATAAAGTGAATTAAAATAGCTAACATTTATTTAGGGTACACTATGCGACACTATGTATGTATGTATGTATTAACTCCTTTAACACTACGTATATTAACATGTATTAACTTCTTTAACCCTCCCAAAATCTGAAATAGATATTATACTCATTTTACAGATGAGAAAATCAAGGCATAGAGAGATTAAACAATCTCGGTAAATCACAAAGCTAATGAGGGGCAGAGCCAAGCTCTGACCTTAGGCAATCTGCCCAAGACTCACTCTCCTGACCATTACATTCTATTGCCTCTAAGGAATGGCACACCTGCATTTATCACCATGTATTCCATATTTCAAATCAGACTTTCTTCTCATAAGTATGGTTTAACATGGAATTGTCATTCTAACAGTATGTACTCCATGGTATAACACAAGTAAACAGCTAAATTACATTACCTTTTTACTTTATAGATAGAAATAACTTTGAAAGTTAAGAGCTTTTTAGCTACTGGATATCTATTTTATCTTACTGACATTCAATTTATATAGCTTGGATTCCTTAGTAAACAGACTCAAAAGGCCCATTTCTTTGGACACTACAGCAGCTGTTCCTTTTTACTTTTAATTTGCTCTGTGCTTTTGATAGTCTCATTAACATGCTGGGTGGATGCACGCTGGGCTAGATCATAATCAGTTTAACCAGGCTAGTAATCAAACCAGAGGGAAGAAAGGCTGTCACTCAAAAATAGACTGAATATATAGTCTATAGGTTCTTACGCTCTTAAGACACAAAACCCTACACTACAGACACCTATTCTGCTGCTGATTTCAAGGTTCTCCAAGAACTCTGGAAATCCAGTCACTAATTACTATCACATCTTGTAAGCCAGATTCATAATTACGTGACAGCCTTCTATGGAGCCCAGGGCATCACATGACATGGTCTCTAGAAGCTCAATGTCAAAGCTGAGTGACTAAGTTTTTCAGCAGTTAATTAATGGAGCTCAAGACCCCCTGCATCATGCTCAGAGCAGTCTAAGAGTCAGTTTGTCTTTACACTGAAGGAAAACAAATGGTGATAGTTTCACGATCCCCCTCCCCATAACTAAAGGTGTGCCCCAAAAGGTATAGTTCAGTGCAACATTTTATAAAGAGCATTGTATTCTCAATGCAAACTCTTTGAAAAGAGTTCTAACAAACATCCCCTCATGTAGCTAAAAATTGTCCTCCTTCTTATAAGCTAGATTTTTATGCTGAGTAAAACTACAATTATGTGGGTCTCATATAACCAAAAACTTCAAATTTTTTGAATATCTATACTGTGTCAGATAATTAATCAGAATCATTTCCTACACTTGGATGTTTTCAGTGAGAAATAAAAGTACTGTAAGATCTAATTTATTGGAATCTATTTTAAGTGGCCAGTACAATATGTAGTATCTTCAATCCCTTTCACAAGTGAACCACCATTCAAAACACTCACTCCAAGCATTCCCCTAAGAAACCTCTGCTAACTCCATTATCTTTAAGCAGACATGTCCCAGAACCCTCCTACACTTTAGAGACAATTTACTGTCTGTTTCCCCCAGACTATAAGATAATGGAAGGCAAAAACCAAGTCTTAAACACTGTGCCATATAGCAGTATCTTAGCACAGAGTGGGCACTTAACATATTTTTTTTAAATTTTATTTATTCATGAGAGACAGAGAGAAAGAGGCAGGGGGAGAAGCAGGCTCCCTGCTGAGCAGGGAGCCCGATGTGGGACTCGATCCCAGGACCCCAGGATCATGACCTGAGCCGAAGGCAGACACCCAACCATCTGAGCCACCCGGGCACCCTTAACACATTCTGATGAATAAATAGATGCAATCACCAAAAAATGACCCTGAGGCACGACAACACATTCAGTCCTTGGCCTCTGTATTCTCTAATAATAAGTTTACACAAACCACCTTATTGCATAACTTTAGGAACACAACCTCCATGAACATCAGTTTCCTCATCTATAACCAAGGATAATTAAATTTAAGCTTCACAAAGCTGGCTAATGAGATTATGTAAAGAAAGCATTTTGTAGGCTATAAAATAAAGCAACATGTTGCTGCTATTATTCTCACTACCGCTACAACAACCACTACTACTACTAATATTTAAGAAAAAAATTCACAAAAGAATTTTTTTTCACAAATAAATTTTTTTAAAGACTTTCAACCAAGAGTTAATAATTAGTGACGTGGAAAACAAAATTAAGTTAAACACCCAACTTTCTAGTCATTCTGATTATCTAAGTATGGGGCAGTATGAGAGCTCTGGGCAGAGGACATTCCTAACACTGTCATCAAAACTTCCAAGAGAGCTGAGGAAAGCAGCCTTAAAGATCTCAGTCTTATTGCTACCAGATGAGAATAACAGTAACTGCCCTTCCACTCTGCTGGGTTGTCGGAGGCCCAACTGAGAAACAGGAAGTGAAAATGGCTTGGAAAATAGGATATAGGTTGCTCTTTTCTTTCACAGTCTTTGAGGAACTCTTACCTTAAGATATCCTCCAGCAGAGACAAGCATTTTGCTATCTGGAGAAAAGCAAAGGTCAGTTACCCAACCTCCATGGGTAGCAGCTCCTTCTTCTACTGAAATCGGAGCACACAAATGAAGCAATTCCCCATTTGAGACGTTCCAAATCTATACAAACAGGATATATAATGCATTAACAGGGTCATCCAGAAGTATTATATATCTCTCCATCTCTTCTGGAACATATTTGGAAATCTTTCTTTTTTTTTTTTTAAAGATTTTATTTATTTATTTGACAGAGAGAGAGATCACAAGTAGGCAGAGAGGCAGTCAGAGAGAGAGGAGGAAGCAGGCTCCCTGCTGAGCAGAGAGCCCGATGCAGGCCTCGATTCCAGGACCCTGGGACCATGACCTGAGCGGAAGGCAGAGGCTTTAACCCACTGAGCCACCCAGGCGCCCTGGAAATCTTTCTTAAAAATATAATTACAATTCAGTGATACCTTAGGAGTTTTTTTTAGATTGCATTCGCTATCCAATTTTTTAAAAAACACTAATTATAATAAAAATGCATTACTTAAAATATTTATCACTAACCATACTCCAAAAAAATAAGACAAGAGAGCTTAGAACAACTGGTCAGAATGTTGTGACTTTTTTCATTTAATAAAAAGAAAATAATGGAAGAAGAAAGGAACAAACAAAAAAAGAGGCCTAAGAAACTACCTTAAAAAACAAACAAACAAAAAACCATAGAATTCTAGTCCAGTATCTACCACTAAGAATCCTGACAGAGGTCATTCAAACACCTAAAGTCATTCAGACATATTTTAAACAATAAATCCCTACAGAGTTTTATATGTATAATATACAACAAGTTAATTACAGATGCTAATGCTTTCATTTATTTCCAGTGATAATTAATATATGTAATACTCTAATTTTTCAAATAAATGCCCATCAGAAAAGGAATAAAAAATACAGAGGCATCAACAGCAAGGGAAAACAACCAATACCATCATTTATAAATGTAATGCAAGAGAATCAAATGGAGAAATTCATTAGAAAGAATACAGCAAGATAGCTAGTTATAAGCTAGATATATATGTATACACACATATAAATAGCTTTCCTACATTTTGAATAATCAAGTAGAAAAATAAAATTTTGTTTACTGTATTAAAAAAATATTTTAAAGTAACATTTGTTTAAATAAAGAGAATTTATTTCCTCATGGGTTTCAGAAAAATGAAATACTCCGTAACCAGTAAAGGAGCACTCTCATCCAAGAGAACTCAGAGCAAAATGAATTTCCCCAAAGCAGCCCTGCCACTTCAGTTGACATGCATTTATTAGAACAGAGAAGGCTGGTAACTCAGTCCTCAAGCAAGAGAATCTTAATTGTCCTGGACAGCCTATCTGATAACGTCTCCATTCCTGCAAACTGCATACTCTCTTATGAATTTTAAATCTTCCTTTGTAAAAAACGAAAAACAAAAAACAAGATGCTCCTCAAATACACTGGTTACTAACGCAGCCATCCCAGTGCCCAAATTTTTCCCATCAACTGCCGAATCCTAACACAACTAGAAGCAGGCAGGCCCATGAGGACTGCAATAGGCCACATTGTAAATGTGGACTATCTAACAGATACGGTTTCATTAAGAGATCTTTTCTTGCAGTGCTGAAAACTGCAGAATTTGCCATTTATTCACTTACAACCTAGTTAACGATTTATAAAATTATTTTCCTCAAATTCTGCCATTATAAACAATCTTTGGTTCGGGTCCAAGAATTCCGATGAATCATTCTCAAGCAAAGAGCAGATAGCCAACTGCAAATAACTTGGGCATTTGCCTCCTCGCATGCACAGACTCTAACTCATACACTTCACTCTAACTAAAATGAATTCTTTTCTGCAGAGGAGTGCTGCTGTGAATAAAACGTGCACAGGAAACAAAGCAAACAATGCCTCATCCAACCAGAACCCCAGGGCCTGTGCTTCCCAGTCACATTAACAATGTCCCCAGTGTGGTACAGAGCATTAGCCAAAGCTACAGAAAGAGCAGTGCTTTCATGTCAGCAAACATCCTACCCTGATTTCTCCATTGTCATCTCCAGTTGCCAATAGGGTATTGTCCACAGAGAAGACAGAGCAACGCACACAGCCTCTGTGGCCCCGCAGTTCATGAAGAGGGGAGAGAAGGTCAAAACTCCAAATCTGGAAGGCAATTAGGATGGTTTAGGAATAGTAAATACACTAAAAATAAGTACCTGCAAATGCTGCCCTGAGGGTTAGTTAGCCATAAATTCAATCATATGGAAAGTCTAACATTCCATAGTTCATAAATTTTCATTAGAAGCCCAAATTCCAACTTGCAACATTGTTTTTTTCTGACTTTCCCTTTAATTACTTAAGTTAACTTCAGCTCAAGGGCCAAAATCACAGCTTCTTTAACCTTAACTTCTTTAGAAAGAACAGCAAATCAGTTAAGAGCCTTTTAAAAAGTGAAGCCAATGTGAGTGTGAATCCTGGCTCCCCTACACTGACGAGTTCCTTGTGGCCTAGGACAACCCACATAAGCTTCTCTAGCTTCAGTCTCAGCACCTGTACAATGGGACAACAGTACCTGAGGTGTGAAGATTAAATGAGATAATAGCTAAATTCCTAGCACAGGACCTAATATATGCCAAGTGTTCTTTAAAGGTTAGTCACTGTACTATCCTACTGTCTCAGCAGCCAAAATGTTCTTTTTTTCTTTCCAGTATTCTCCCTTGTGGTTTTGTCATCATCATTTAACAAGAATTTACTGAAATTACCATGTTCCAGACACTGTGAACTAAGAACTGATGGTACAAAGATGAACTGGATACAGTCCCTGTCCTTGAAAACTTTATAGTTTAATCAGGAATACAGACTTACGAATTGTTAAGTTAATAGTTATATGAAGTAAATGCTCTAAGAATCTTGAGTAATATGTAATGGAACACTGAAGGCAGAGCAGCTCACCCTGCCTGAGGGCCAGGAAAGGGTTCACTGAGCTGACATCAAATCTAGGTCTGGAAGAATGAGTGAGTCATAATGCTTCGAGGTAAAAAAAGGAGTTTGTGTCAAGCCAAACCACATGCCCAGGAGATGGAGGTAAAAGCAGCCTAGCACAGAAGGAACAACGCAGCAGAAAGAGATGGTCATGGACAAACGAGTCTGGCTTATAAAACACCGGATTACAGAGGTGTTTCAACCGGAGACTCAAATAACTGTAGGAAAGATAAAACTGGAAGAGGCACAGACCAGAGGTAGGTCTACCAATGAAGGAGGAGAGCCTAATCTGGGTGGGGACAAGGAAGAGAAGAACAAGCCAAGAAACCCTGAGAAGTAATCAACAAAGCATGAAACACAGGATAAAGCCCCACATAATTCCAAGGTTTGTAGTTGGGTAAGATGGGCAGATGATGAGGTCATTAACAAAGGAAAAAAAAGAAGAGAATGGAGTAGTCATGATGGGCAGATGATGAGGTCATTAACAAAGAGAAAAAAAAAAAAGAATGGAGTAGTCAATGTCCCCAACCAGGCAGCATCATTTCACTGGAAAGTGATTTTCAGAAGTATCAACTTATATAATTACATAAACATTTACTGTGGATGTGCAGTTAAATGTAAGTCCCTTTCAGTGCTTTTTATCACCTATAAAAATAGTAGAAACTACATTTTATTAGTAATAGACAAAAAGTCATCAGTAAGCTAGAAATCAAAAGCCCTCATGTTATTCATCTATTTGACACCTAAATGCCAATGTCATCCTCTAAAAACTCACAAAATATGAGAAGGACAAGTAGACAGAAACATACTATACGTCACTTGAACTCATAATACATAATGAATACCAAACTTTTATGCATGCACATTTCAACTATTTGGCCTACCTTTGCAGTCTTGTCAGCAGATGTAGATGAAAACTTGGTAGCATCAGGAGAGATATCACAAGAAAGTACTGTATCCTGGTGACAGACAAAATCTTTTTCTATTCTTCCAGTAATAATACTCCATACCTTCAAAAAAAAATTCAGAAGTTGACACTTTTAAGAACATTTTGTATTACTGAGCATAATCATCTAGAATACATAGCTATAAAACAAGAGCTTTTACACAATGGTTGTTCTGACCTCTTTAAGTGTCCTTTAGTACAGACGCTCTTAAATACAGAGCAGATGTAGGTGACTGCACTAAACAGAAAACAGGCATGAGAAGATAGAAATCTAAAAATCTGAGTAGTTACTTACATCCATCTGCTTGCAGATTTCAAAATATAATCATTACAATATTAGGATGCTTCTTTTAAAAAGAGACCTGTGCTTCAAATTACCTTCACTGTTCCATCAAATGACCAGGAAAGCAGTTTTGAATTTTTCAAGAGCTTAAAGTCTTTCACTGTTTCCTGATGGGCTTGTAGAAAGACATATTCTTCTGACTGCCAATTCCATACCTGAATATCAAAGAAATAAGTCTGTTATAATCCTTAACCCTCTCCTCATGATATCCCATTGGAGGAGAGCAGTAATATGTGGTCCACTCCCTAAAAACTTTTGTTTTCATGGCATTTTGGTAAGACAAAGAAGAGTACCAAGAAAGAATAGGTATTTCCATTTTACAGACAGAGAAAAACAAAGCTGGGGTTAATTACCTTGACCAGAAGTAGAATAAAGTATTTTTCCTCCTAAATAAAGTTCATTTTCTTCAGTTGCTTAGAGAGCAGTTAATGATATCAGAAGATAGAGAAAAGCCATAATATGCTAGTGAGCTCACCCTCTGATTAAATTTTTCAGAGAAAATTATCCCTATTACATATTCAATTTCCTAAGCCCCACAAGCTAGGCCAAGACTGAAGATTCTAGCTCCACTGAAGCTACTGAATCCTACTGGTCCTCCTGCCAGGGCAGGTCAGCTGACCAGAGTAGCTTCAAATCAAGACATGGAAATTCTAAGTTTCAGAGATCTTAGCTATCAGCTATCCCCTAATGCAATCCTCAAATTGACAAAGGAAGTGATATATTTTTCACATGGAGCTCCAGGAAGAATTCCTCAGGCACCGGAAAGGAGAAGAAATTGAAATGATGGAGACAGTGGATTCAAAGTAGGCTTGAGGTATGGGCTGGAAGTGTGATTCACAACCTGGGAAGAGCATTTCAAATAAAAGGAATGAATGCTTGAGTTAAAGCACAGCAACAGGAAAACGTGGCAAGATTACGGGGACTGGTTCATAGTTCAATCTGGCTGAAACACAGGCTATGTAAAAGAATCAGGGAAAAAAGGTTAGGAAGATATTCAAAAAAACAAGCCCAGTGGGCCTGATGAAGCTGGATTTCTGAGATGTGGGCAATGAGGCAGACTGGAACAGAATTTTCTTCCATTTTTGAACATCAGAAATAAAAAGATAAAGAAAAATCAGCAACTACCACAGGTATGCACATTAGTGATATTCTGGGTCAAGTTTTTGACTGGTGAAAGTTCAACCGTACAAATGTTTTTAGGCTTTCAGGCTTAGGGAAAACTGTAAAAGAAATGACCCTTCTCTTATCCCCTTTCTTCACTCCTTTATTCTCCACACTTAGCAGCCATCTCCCCACTGAGCCCTGGCTCTCAGATTGCTCTATCTCTCTGACTCCAAGTGCTCATTCACAGAAGTTGGGGTAGGAGTAGGTTATCTGTATAAGGGGGCTAAGAGAGCCTAGAAGAGGAGCTGGAAGTGAGAGGAGTTTTAAAGAGAATGAATTAGGAATTTCAGCATTTTAAGAACTCAAAGAGGTATGTTGGCGGAAGGGGAGGAAACAGAGGTTTTCCCCACATCATATCAGAAAGGAAAGGCACTCAGTATGACTAAACATAAAATACCCTAGATCATTTCCACTAGGAACTTTCTGGCTCTCTCTACTTTCTGAGCTTTACTGGACTACAGAATCAGTGGCTACTGTTATTAAATACAGAGTGACCAGCAAAGCACTGCCATTCCTCGCTGCGTCCGATTCAGTGTTCAATCCTGACTTAGGTTCTTACTGCTTCCCCCCACATTAAGAAGTCAAAGACCGTTCCTGAGCAAATGTAACACAAAATTTGACAATCGCTAAGGGAAGATTAAGAATAGCCTTAGCAGTTTTTGTTGCAGAAGTTTTCTGATAAGGCAATGGTGACAGGGATACTTCTTTTGGTTGGACTCAAAAACAATGTACTAATGGAATCACCTTGCATAATAGCTAAACTTTCACCAGCATTAGCAAAATGTATTAAGGTTGAGTTTGCAGATGTCTCTACCATTAGCTATAGTATTGGCGATGTATATACACTACAGAATTTTTTTAGCAGTATAAATAGTAAAATTAAAATTTTTAAAATCCTGAAGAATTTTCTTATACCTGCGAGAGTCAATATACTCTCATACATTGGTTCAGGTAAACATGACTACTACTTGGGATTTATTTATCTCAAGAGAAAGGATCAAAAACTACCAAAGGTAGACCTCAATTTCACAACTCTTGGTGCTATAAACAGGTGAGTTGATTTTGCAGATCTTGGCAATAACTTTAGTTCGGTTCAACAAAGATTTACTGAACTCCTACTGAATTCCAGGCAGGTACACTGGGAATACAAAGATGAATAAAATAAACCTCCAAAATGGTGACTATGTGACATGTGTGTAGATTTGTTAATTAACTTAATCACTGTAATTATTTCACAATATGTACCTACTATATCAAATCATCAAATCATCACGTACATCTAAAACATACACATTTTTGTCACACCTCAACAAAGCTGCAGGGGTAGGGGGTACAAATTTCCAATTAATTAGTCACTAAAAAATGAAAACAAAAACCCAACCACCAGTCAACTCTTGGACATACCCACCAAGAGTTTTATTACATGAACGTATACACATTAAAACATTTTAAATGTAAGAAGTATTCTGGGTAGAGGAGGAAAAAAGAATGAAACATCACTTAACTCATATTTCTAAAAATAATCTAACTCTGATCCTAAAAATATTCCTAGAAATTATTTCTCCCCCTGGCTGAGTATATCTGATGTTCAAGCAGGTCATTAAACCTATGAATTTAGCTTCTGACAGAAAAACTATACAGTATACAATGTCTCAGCAGAATCCCATCAGATGTAGTTTAGTTTTACCCATATCAAAGCCATCTGGAGAGGAAGAAAGGTGAGTATCATGCTAAGTTTGATAGCTAATACATAAGTATCATGGGAGCCTGCAGTAAGTTTCTGCACTGAAACCAGATTTCATCCTAATCATACAAAACTCACAAAGACACAATGTAAAAGTATTTTTTCAAAATACTTTTTTTTTTAACTTTTATTTAAGTAATCTCTCCCCACAATGTGGGGTTCGAATTCATGACCCCGAAGATTAAGAGTTGCATGCTCTTCTGAGTCAGTCAGGTGCCCTGTCTAAACAGTTTTTAATATTATAAATATTGCTACTATAGGAAATATATATATATATACACACACATACACACACATACAAATACATGAAATAAAAGAATACACAAACTTCTGTTGAACATAAGCATTTATATCCCCTTCACTTCTAAAACTCTACTACAATGACAAAATCAAGACAATGGGAATGAAGACAACAACAAAATGTTGAAGACTGGGACACCTGGGTGGCTCAGTCGGTTGAGCATCTGCCTTCGGCTCAGGTCATGATATCAGGGTCCTAGGACGGAGTGCCACATCGGGCTCCCTGCTGAGCAGGGAGCCTGCTTCTCCCTCTGTCTGCCACTCCCCCTGCTTGTGCTCTCATGCATGCATGCGCTCCCAGGCTCGCTCTCTCTGACAAGTAAATAAATAAAGTCTTTAAAAACAAAAAAATGTTGGAGCCCAAAAAACAGAAGAATGGTAATTGACTTAACAGAACCAAGAAAACAGAATCCTAAAAGCATCAGAGAAAGACAAAAGCAACAAAACTGACACTACAAAACTCAACAAAAGCTCAGAAACTGAGGTCACTGAGGACATGAGAGGTGGGAGTGAGGATGGGGCAAGGACCAGAACTATGAGGAACTGTGGGAAGACAGCAATCATGCAGGCATAGTTTTTTTTAAATCTCCCTGAAGCCTCCATTAAAAACAAAAATATTTAAAAAACAGCAAAACCAGAAATGCAGATAACAATACCATGTTAACTGATGAAGTATCCCCACAAACCCTAAGATACAACTGAGTAGGAACAAACTGAAAGCTGGAAGACATGCATCCCAGCATCTCAGACAGATCTAAAAACAACAGAATTCCAAAACAGCCACGTGACATTCACTGGGATGTGCAGTGGACCAACAGGAGAGCAGCAATAGACACTGAAACGGAGTACCAAGAGACTACAGTAGAGTCTGAAAGGGCTACACCAGTCCGGGACCTATGAACTCTCAAAATTAACCAGAACAATATTATAATCATGAGAAAAAACCGCTGGGAATAGAATCCAAATTGAATATAACAGGATAATGGCAGCAAAGGAAAGAGAAGGTCTGAATAAAAATGAAAGAAGAAGACAGGGCAAAGCAGTATAAAAACACCATATTTTTAATGCTTTATGAAAACAAAAGGAGGAAGAGCTGGAGGGCTACAAAGCTAGAGGTGTGAACCTTCAAGGAGTTCAGGAAAACGAATTTTGTGTAAAAAAGGAAAGAAGCATCATTGAATACAAAGTTACTATGAGAAAAAAAGAGTGAAGTGTAGAAAATGTTCCTCCAAACAATGAAAGCAAACCAGAAGTCTGAAATAAAGGGCACCAGCACAACTGAGGACAGAAGTATAGCTTTGAGAATAAGGGGATCAAATGAAGGTTTACACACTAAATAAGGAGACACTACACCTACCCCTAGTTCTCTTCCCCACTTAGCTCCAAGGACCTGCCAGCCAGATTTATAATCTCCAGCCAGAAAGACCAGAGGATTCCTCTCTAGGAATCTCACAAGACCAGGACAAAAGACCTAAAGATACTGACAACAAAGATTCCCCATCCAGACTGTTTTTCAGAAAAGGTTTCAGTCCACACACAGAGCTTTCAATCAGCCTTTTAGTGTCCACTTCTAGTAGCTAATGATCACCACACAGCTGAGGAAAACCTTTAAAACAAGAGGCCAAAACAACCACAACAGAAAAAAACAAACAAACAAACAAAAAAACACCTCAGAAGAAACAGCAACTATGTGTGAAAATTAAATTTTGAGGAAAAAATTATATAATTTATATATTATCTATATATCCATCCATTCTCAGAGAAGAAATTACATCCATGAAACAAGAACACAGTGTTCTTCAAAAGGAATAAGAATGGACTCTTCAGCATTAAAAATAGTAGAGATGAGGGGTGCCCAGGTGTCTCAGTCGGTTAAGCACTCAACTCTTAATTTTAGCTCAGGTCATATCTCAGGATTGTGGGATCAAGCCCCATGTCATGCACTGAGTGTGGAGCCTGCTTAAAATTCTATCTCTCCCTCTCCTTCTGTTCCAGTTTATGCACTCTATCAATATATACATACACACATATACACCTAAATAGTAGAAATGAAAAACTCAATGAAAGGGCTGGAAGAGAAAGCTGAAGAAAACTCCCAGAAAATAGAGCACGGTTTAAAATGCTGAAACGTAGAAAAAGAAAATTACATGAAAAGTCCAGAAGATCTGAAGATGGTTTTTACAGAAAGAGAAAGCATACTGGGAGGGAGAGGGATCAAAGAAAAAAATTCAAGTTTATTTGAATTGAAAACCGTTAAGTTTCCAAACTGAGAAGGGAATCACAAAATGTCCAAAGCAATGGATAAAACAAATACACACCATGGCACGACTTCATGAAATTTCAAAATCCTAGGAACAAAGAGAAGATCCTAAAATCTTCCAGAGAAAAGATTAGGAATCAGAATGGCTTCAGACTTCTCAATATGAGCTTTGGAACTTTGGGAGAAAATGGAACAATGTCTTTAAAGTTTTAGGGTAAAATAACTGCAAACCACATCCAGTCAAGGATAGAACTGTCCTAAATTGCATCAAGGCAGAAAACACATTCATAGCACACTCAGTCCACTTACTTATAATGACACTAATGACCTAAACAAAATTTTATTATAATTTTATTAGGATAATGGGATTGATAAAAGGGTGTGTGCATATGGCAAAGGTAACAGGCGGGAAAAGAAGAAAAGCTAAATTTTTAACTTAATGTCTATCTTAATTTTCAGTAAATTCTCAAACCTAGAAATTGGTAACATTATAAGTGTGGGATATGCGGGCATGAAGATAAATATCAAAAGAAGTGTCTAGAAGTTAAAAGAGGTAATTCTGGTGAATGAGTAACAAGGGGTATCTATTTTCCATAATGAGCTTTGTAATACTACCTAAGTTTTTAAAGTATGTGCATTAGAACTCTGATAAAAACAAAATGAATTTTTAAAAGAATATATAGTAGGCTTAATGCCTCTATATCCACAATCCTTCATTATGACAAACTATTCTTTTTTCACAGGATTTCATCCCTATAATAAACATCTTAACCTTAAAAGAATAAAATTATTTCAATCAGAGGGGCATGTCTCAGTCGGTTAAGCATCCGACTCTTGATTTTTGGCTCAGGTCACAATCCCAGGATCATGAGATCAAACCCTGAGATGGGCTCCATGCTCACTGTGGAGCCTGCTTAGGATTCTCTCTCCCCCTCTCCTTCTACCCCTCCCCTATTAACAAGCATGCACTCTTGTACTCTCTTTAAAAAAAAAAAAAAAAAAAAAAAAAGTTTTCAGTCAGATTTTACTACTATCAAGAAAAGTAAAGAGCAATCATATAAATCTGGCAAAAAAAAATATATTTACTGATACAAATCCAAATACCAACGCAGGCAGGGGAACTCAAATGATTCCTTGATCATCAAAATAAACAACCTTCCAGTACAGGGTTCACAAGTCAAATTGTCTGCCTTACCCACAGAAAAATATGAAACATGAATGGGTTTCATCTAAACCTATGTGTATAATCTCAGTGTATGGCCAAAGTACTAGAATCTTAAAGAAATGTTTAAAATGCACACCCGATTTGAGCCACAACCGAAGGGTTCCTTGCTGGAGTCAGCATTACATATGTTGGAAGTTAAATCTTTTCCCTCACCTGAATTGAAGAATCATCAGAGCTTGAAATAAGAGTCTTCCCATCATCTGTGAACTGGATGTGCCGCACAGTTTTCTTGTGCCCAATCCTGGATTGGAAGATTCTGTTGTTTAGGAGCTCTAAAATCTTCAAAATAGAAAAGCTCAGAAAATTAGTACCATGACATTCAGCAACACCCAGGCATTATACCCCAAGACATTAAATTAAAATTAGACTACAGAAGGGTATAAATTTTCCATCTCATAGTGCTTTCATTTTAATTAAAGACACACAAATGAATGGTACACACCTATATACAAGTGTCTGCACACACACACGCATGAACACACTCACACACCCCCTAAAATAAAACACTCACTGGAATGACCAGATAGCAATAGGAACCAGTGGTCCTTCTGCGAACTCAACTACCCAATTCATCAAACAAGTGGCAGCCTGGACTCAGTCTCCAAAAAGAAAATGACATTTATGAAGGATGAGAGAGAAGAAAGAAAAAAATTCAGGATGAGAGACAAGGCAAGCTCTTTATAAAACAACACAGACAAGGAAAGCGAGGGTAATGAGGGGAACAAGTAACAGAAAAGAGGATATGAGTAGGCTGGGGAAGTACCCTGAGAAGACTTAGCAGGGCTAAAGACTAATATGTCAAATGCAGAGAAAAGGAAGTGGTACAGAACTCAAAAACTAATGACAATGTCAAAAAGGCTTTCAAGTGAACTCACCAAAGCAAAACAAAAAAAGTTCTTTTGCCCAAATTAAATGTACTCAAGGAAGCCTAAGGAAAATACAAATGATGCTAAAATAAGACACTGTAGGAATTCAAACCTAACCTGCACGTCTGATAAAAAGCCCTTTAGAAAACAAAGGGAAACTGTGTGAATGAGAGCCTTCCCCAACGAGGACAGACAACCTTACAATTGCTACATGGCAAAGGCAGCCTAGCACCCTACCTGAGCACAGTGGCTCAGAGACTCAGGGTTTGAACTATAGCCCTGCCACTTACTGATTTAATGAAAGCTGTGGAAACTAGGAGTTCAGACACCTGCAAAACAGGAATAACACCACCTAACATCCAGGGTTTTACAGTAATTCCATGAGAGAAACTGATAAACACCTAATAATGGTAGCTGTTTACTATTTGATTCTAGGCCCAACCAAAAGAAAATGCCACTTCACAGGTTAAACAGAGTCAAGTATTGGTAATCTAATGTGATTTATTTATATAGTATTTATATTATTTGATAACTTTGAAGAGAACACGGATATGGGTGAGGCCATGTGTGTTTTGTGAATTATTTCCTTAAACTATCTATATGGCTCATTTTAAGACACTTAGTAAAAACAAAAAGAATGTAGGCCTGTTTTGGTAACAAGGTTAAAAGAAAAGGGGGAAGCAAAGGTCCTTTAAGAATGAAAAATAATGGGGCACCTGGGTGGCTCAGTGGGTTAAATAAAGCCTCTGCCTTCAGCTCAGGTCATGATCTCAGGGTCCTGGGATCAAGCCCCACGTTGGGCTCTCTGCTCAGCAGGGAGCCTGCTTCCCTCTCTCTCTCTCTCTGCCTGCCTCTCTGCCTACTTGTGATCTCTGTCTGTCAAATAAATAAATAAAATCTTAAAAAAAAAAAAAAGAATGAAAAATAATATACACCAGTTTGAGAGATGACACTGAGAGGGAGACTAAGGTTCCCTTGTAAATGTACAACCATTCCTTGCTTAAAAACATCCACAATATACTTTTTTTCAGAACAGCACTCGTCTTCACAGTAATTTTTCACAATGGAAAAAAAAACCCCACAAAACCTTAACTCCAAATCCATGCCACAATGGCCAAACATATAATAACACTGACATCACTTTCTAAATGCTTCCTTCTTCACTTTGTGTATAAACATATAGTCTCCTCTTTGTGAAGCAGTATGGACTGGAAAATATTTGTCTTTCCTTATGAAAATAAATCCAAGGTAAAATAAATGTGGCTAGTGCCTCAATTAATAAATTAAGAAATAATTCCAAAAAAGTTTGGGTGAGAAAAAGTGAAAGAAGGAACCAATGTTCTTTGAAAAATTATTATACAGCTAAAGACAATGTGTGTTGTGATAAAATCATTTTTATTATACTTTTTTGCATTTGTTAAAATTTATTTGGTCCTCTTTAATAAGTTAAGGATTTCAGGTGGTAAAGAGGTATTACTTCTAATACAAAAAGTAAAACAGAAAGGGCTGGTGAAACAGGTAAGCATTAAGACAGCCCTGCACGGACATTCCCAATGAACCTTATCAGTACCAAAATGGAAACTGACACCAAGAGCTAAGAAGAAAAACAATGCTCTTTGCACAGATAGCTAAATCTCTGAGGGTATCTGATATACTTAGAGAAGAGTAGAACAACTAGGTAGAGAATAAGAACACAAAAGGACAAAGAGTATGAGAAACAGTAGTAAAGGGAATCTGAAAAATATACCACCAACAGGACTGTAAGATTATTTTTAGTCTACCAGAAGAATGACTAATATACCACAGGAAGATTTCTTTAGTATAAGCTACAATGCCAGACACATAGTCAATTTTAAATAAATAACTCTCCTGCACAGAAGGACTCTGAAGACTAGAACAGAATACCTCAATGGCTCCATCTTCACCTCCAAATGCAATGTACTGAAGATACGGACTTAGGCAACAGCAACTAACTTGAGCTTCAGTCAGATAATCAATCTGACCTGTTTTTCCATTAATGAGCTAATGAAAAATAAGGCACAATCAGTTACCAGGCCGTAAGAGCAGTATCTGTTCTTTAGAATGGACTTCAATTGAAAAAATAAAATGAAACAGAAAATAACCAACAAGAGCTCCCAGGGGAACAACAAAGCCCTATCCTAGTCTCAGCAGCTGCATTTAGCTCTTCGCACCTTCATTTCACTTTTGTGGTTCAAATACATTTTCATAAAATAAAATGAGCTTTAAAAGGTTTAAAAAGCAGCTGCTGTGTGCACCACCTGAGACACATCTGCCTGATTTATAATCCCACAGCTAGCTCTGCACCCGGTTTTCCATTTCTTCACCAAAAAAAAAAAAAAAAAGTCCATTTTAATAGGGCTATCGTTTGTTAAAGTACACTTCTCAGATATTTTTCAAGGGTGCTAGTGATATGGGACTGAGGATACCTAAAAAGCCATATTCAAATAAAAATGGGTTTTATATCCTCTAAATCGCTCACAAAACAGGATAAATTAAGATTCCCACCTTTCTGAGTCGGGGAGAAGGGAGCTTTGGAGAAGAACCCATAAGTATAATTTGGGTGACTGGACTTATAATGCTTAAAGACTACCTAATTTCATAATATGTACCAATGCTAATTATTATGTTTTTAAGTCTCATTTATAAAGTCTCATCACTCAATTAAAAACTGTGACCTGGGAAACTACATCTCAAGCTTAAATCAATTGTCAGCTACCTCTCCCATACTGTTACAATCTAAACAGGGCACCTGGGTGGCTCAGTGGGTTAAAGCCTCTGCCTTCAGCTCAGGTCATGATCTCAGGGTCCTGGAATCAAGTCCCGCATCGGGCTCTCTGCTCAGCAGGGAACCTGCTTCCCTCTCTCTCTCTCTCTCTCTCTGCCTGCCTCTCTGCCTACTTGTGATCTCTCTCTGTCAAATAAATAAATAAAATCTTTTTTTTTTTTTTTAAAGATTTTATTTATTGGGATGCCTGGGTGGCTCAGTTGGTTGAGCGGCTGCCTTCGGCTCAGGTCATGATCCCAGCGTCTTGGGATCGAGTCCCGCATCGGGCTCCTTGCTCTGCAGGGAGCCTGCTTCTTCCTCTGACACTCTGTCTGCCTGTGCTCTCTCTCTCTCTCTCTCTCTCTCTCTCTCTCTGACAAATAAATAAATAAAATCTTTAAAAAAAAAAGATTTTATTTATTTATTTGACAGAGAGAAAGAGAGATCACAAGTAGGCAGAGAGGCAGGCAGAGAGAGAGAGGGAAGCAGACTCCCCATTCAGCAGAGAGCCCGATATGGGGCTCGACCCCAGCACCCTGAGATCATGACCCGAGCCGAAGGCAGAGGCCTAACCCACTGAGCCACCCAGGCGCCCCAATAACTAAAATCTTTTAAAAAAAGAAAAGTCTTAAATCATTTCCCAACATGAAATAAGCAGTCATATATGTTTCAGGTACAAAGATTACAGGGTATCAAAAAAGGTACTCTTTATTTTACATCTTACCCAGCAGATTCTGATCTACTAGACATTCAAAATGAAGACTGAACTGCTAAAATCTGAATTTATCTTCTTTCTCTCAAAAATCAATTTCCATATTTTCCTAAGTAATGACTAAAAAATGTTTTGTTCACTTAAATGGAATTATTGTCAGTTTAACTATCCCCTAACCTCTCCCACAAACACTGACATAGAATAAAATGATACTTTTATAGACATAAGACTTCTTTCTGAAGTCTCACAGTTATGACAACTATTAAAGAAAGGTTGCTCAAATTTAATAAAGGTAATACAAGCATGAGGACACTGAACTTGACAAGAAAACTGCGTTGAAAAATATCCTAAGTCAGCTAAAAATCCATAACGAGGCATGAACATTCAATTCCACACCCCAATTCATCCCTGAAATATAGAGGATTAGGAGCTCCACATCAACATATTAAGGATGACAGTAAGACTTGTAAAATATAGAACAAGGGGTGTCTCACACCTTGACTCTGATCCCTGACAGTAGGCAAGGAGAAATGGCCACACGCCAGAGACAGTTTACTTCCACTTATCTGTCTCCAGAATTTGGATCCCACCTTCATCCCATAACCAGCTCAGACTTCTGAAAATAAAAAGGACCTTATAGGTAAAGGAAGTGAGGCTCAAAGAAGTGTACGATTTACTCGAACATCACATAAAACTAGTTGACAGGAAAGCTTAAGATGCACCTGTACCTCCTGAGCGAACAGTCACTGTTCTTTCCACTACAACAAGCTGAGCTTTACAGCTTGTTACGCTTTGCCCTACCCTCAGTCAGTCTGTCTCAAGTTCTCCTCCTGGACTCCATGCAAATCAAGGATGTGATCATAGACACCAACTGGAGAGGAGTGAAGTGAGACGAGGTATCACTTCTTTTTAATCCGAAATACAAGCATATTTGAAACTCAGCTCAAAACCTACATATTTATTCAACTGATACCTACTGAGCACCTGTTAGATACTACACAATTATGCCTGATCCCAAGTTCGAAACCGAATGAGAAAAATGTGAATTGTGAGTTCAATCAAAACAATTTTTCCAACTGTTTTCTAAAAACTACTCACCTGCAGTCGTTTTATATTGTCAGCTGCAAGAACCATCACTTCATTTTCTTGAAACACAACATCTATTTCTTGCTTTAACACTATAGCAGAGTTCTTACATACTTTTTTTGTCTCCCAGAGCTACTTAAAGAGATTAAAAAAACCAAAATAAGATAACCATATCCTGAAATACGTAAAGAGAAGGCTTAGAATCTTAAGCAAAATACAAAACATGCTTCATACTCAAAATACCTATGATGCTAGAAAAGTTTCCATGATTAGATTATAATCCAACAACAAATATTTGTTAATTATATGCTATAACAAGTCATAGTTAGTATAGAGGAGTAATGGGTGCTAGAGCCAAAATGCCCAAGTATGAACTCTAGTTCCCCCTGAAGTTGTGACTTGGGGCAGGTTACCTAACCCAGTGTTACTCAAAGTAAGAACTCCTACTAGTCCTCAAACTGTCTTGATACCAGGGAGCCTATACCAGAATGTAAATAAATCAACTATATCACTAACGTGCTGTTAGCCATATGCTTACTGATATGATTAATCTTTTTTAACAAGACTTTCTTGATGAAGGAAGCAGGGAGTTGAATTGCATTCTGGTTCGCTTATTGAGACTGGCACTTTAAGCAGGACTGACTTAACCTCCCTGTGACTGCCTCCTCAGCTGCAAAAAGGACTGCTGTGAGAACCAGCAAATATTAGTATTTCGCATGATGTCTAGCATACAGTAAATACTAAAAAAACTGTAGCTACATTGTGTATGAAACACTATATTAGATGCCACAGGGATAAACGAGGATCCCTGGCCTCAAAGACCTTACAACTGAAGACGTGTGAACGAGCTGGAAGAGCAGTGCAGGACTGAAGGTGAGAAGTAAAGCGAATCTGTACTTAAATTCAAAGTAGAATTTGGAAAGTACCATAAGAAAAGGACATAGAGTTATAGGACATTAAGGGAAGAAGACATTCCCTCTAGGTTATACCAGGAAGGGCTTTGCAGAAGATTGGGGGAACTTGCACAAATGCTAAGATTTCAACAAGGAGAGAAATAGACAAACAGGGTATTCCAGACATAAGAAACCACATAAGCAAAAGAAGCAGGGAACTACAGGGTAATGGGAAAATGTGAGCAGCCCAGTATAGGTTACCTGTAGGAAAGGAAAACCTGTAGAAAAGAAAAACTGCAGCAGAATGAGGCCATACTGTGACGAAGTTCAGTGTAGACTTAGGAGTACCTACTTACTTTCAGTAGACAAGGGAGCCACTATCTGTTTTTGAGCAAAAATGAAATGACTGTATTGTACACAAAGAACATATCCTGGAAGCAGCATGTAGAAAACCAAAAAAGAAAAGACTGTGGCAAGGACTAATACATGTTTCCTCACTGGCAGTCAATGTGTGATTCTGGATCTCAGGGTTGTGAGTTTGAGATCCACATTGGGCAGAGAGATTACTTTAAAATAATAAAATCTTTAAAAGAAAAAAAGAGAGAGAGAGAGAGAGAGAGATAAAGAGGCAACATGTAATGAGCACCTAAACTTGAAATGAAAAAGGAGAATAGGGGTGCCTGGTGGCTCAGCTGGTTAAGCATCTGACTCTTGATTTCAACTCAGGTCACGATGTCAGGGTTGTGAGACTGAGCCCTGCAATGGGTTGCAATGGGCTTGTACTAGGCATGGAGGCTGCTTAAGATCCTCTCTCTTCCTCTCCCTCTTCTAACGATCTCCCATCTCTCTCTCTCTCTTCCTCATTAAAAAAAGAGAAAAAAAGTAGAAATAAATGAAAGAAAATGGAAAGGCGAATGTTGCTGGGAATTGGGGGTGGGGAGGGATAGGGTGGCTGGGTTATGGACATTAGGGAGGGTATGCACTATGGTTGAGTGCTATGAATTGTGTAAGACTGATGATTCACAGACCTGTACCCCTGAAGCAAATAATACATTATATGTTAATTTTTTAAAAAATAGAGTAATTATTGATGGGTTAAAAAAAAAAAAGAAAGGAAAATGGGAAGGCAGAATCCATTAGAATTGGCAAGTAATTAGATATGGAAATTTAAAGTGGAAAAAAAGAGTCAAAAATTAAGTCAACATATTACCTCGTAATATATTTAAATTAACTAAAATACAGTTTAATCATTGGACTTCTCTAGCACCTGGCTCATGGTAATACTCAATGAATGGGATGTTTCGGATGAATGAGACTGTTATAGTCCATATAATAGCACTTTTCAAGGATAAATATTAATCTAGTAGTTTCTTGTTTTATTCCCCCAATACTGCTCATCATTTTCTTAGTTTCTTAGATGTAAACATCAACAAATGTCTAAAATGAAAATCTCAGTATTTCTCACCCTGATTGTCTGGTCATCAGAAGATGTCAAAAATGATGATCCATCAGGAGAAAACATCACACAATGAACCCAACTTAAATGTCCTCTGCAATCAGCCACTTTTAAACACGAATCCATATTCCACAACTACAGAATAAACATAGCATATAGGAAATAACATTCATAAGCATTTCAAACATTTCAAGAATATTGAAAAAAAGCAAAAGTTAACCAGTAATTTCACTTCTAAGAATACAGGCAAAAAACAAACAAGCAAAAACACAGAATGACTTGTACAAAAGATTATTAACTGCATCTTATTTTTTAATGCAAAAAAACTGAAAACAACCCAACTGACCATCAGTAGGGAACTGACTGAATGAACTACATAATGGAATATTATATAACTGTAAAAACACCCAGATGATGAATAGTCACTGGGATATATTATTTACAGAAAATAAGCAAAGAACATATATATTTCTACAAAAGAGTATATATAGGGGCATCTGGGTGGCTCAGCCGGTTAAGCATCACCTTGGTCTCAGGTCATGATCCCAGAGTCCTGGGATCGAGTCCTGCAACAGGCTCCCTGCTCAGCAGAGAGCCTGCTTCTCCCTCTGCCTACCGCTCCCTCTCCTTGTGCTGTCTCTTGTCTCAATCTCTCTCTCTCTGAAAAATAAATAAAACCTTAAAAAATAAAAATAAATTTTTTTAAAAAGGCTCTGATTTGGAATCATGCAAACATTTTTTTTAAATCAAAAAAAATAGACTGTTTTCCACTGTCATGTAATCCTCGTTTCAACTAATGGCAAAACCCTACAATAAATGAATATGCTAATTGTACATGTGCACATTTCTGTTATTCATGCTTATTATGAATTCTCAATGTCTGCCACCCTGGCTGCATTTTGTCCTGAGTTCTGCTGTAAATTACTCAAATATATTCCAGCCTAATGAAGTACCATATGTGCCTGAGTTCCTCTCATTACACTCTGAATGACAGACCTACTTTATGATTTCAGAACAAGCATGAACAAAATAAGTACTTCATCACATGCCTAGTGGTTTTCCATCAGTGAGTTCTGTGGTTATAAATTAATTGTATGAAATTTTCTTTGCCTTATCACTAGAATCCAAGCTCCTGTGGACATACAGAGCTAAAGGCCAGAAAGGAAAGTGGTTCCTTAACTAAAAAATCTCCCTTGAAAATTCTTCCCTTTTTCCTTCTTGTTCTTCCTCATCATTTCTCAAAGCCCCCAAAAGCAGGTTCCTATTTTAAGAAAAAAAGACAATGTTTCCTGGAGCTTTCTAATAGTAAAGGGTAGGGATTTTAGAAGTGACAAAAAAGGCTGAAAGAAGAGTTGCTCCTCCACTCTTCCTTAAAATCCTGACAAAAACCCAGAAAAAGGAAATTTCCAACCACAATTACCTTGAGGATCTACAAGTAAGGTACAAGATCTACCACATCTGAATCTTTCAAGACAAGGACTCCACTGAAGAGAACACTGCCCACAGCACCCTATTTCTTCCCACCATTTCAAACAGGGCTGGAGCTTATTCACACTCACTGCCCGTGCTTCCAATGGGTAGATTCTTGGCAGGGAAGTTCGTGTTAGTTACACTGTACTTGCTTCTGTACTTGGAATTAAGTAGAGATTACAGAGCACACCCACTCACTCTCATCTTTTCTGTATCTCCATGCTGATAAACTACAGCTCAGAAATTCTCCCCCAACAGCTTTGCAGTGTGGAACAAGGTTGTCAAACTCACTAAAAATTGCTGAAATAAGCACGGAACACTAAGGAAGTACTTGCAGTAGTCAAGCTTCCTTTGAGAAGAGCCTGTGAACCAAGTGGATTTCTCTGTTTTCTGGATAAAGGCCCATACCCACCTTCTTGCACTGTCATCACAAGGAACTTCAAATTACCTGATGGTAAGACCCATGCAAGGAATAAGTAGTAATAGAGCTAGGAAAAACTAATCCATCTTTGGGGGAAAAAATCAAGAACTCACTGCTTTTTGAAAAAAACATAGCCTTTCACTGGGTGAAATTCTTCCAGGACCAGTTAGATACAGACTCTGAATACAAAAATCTATCACTGAAGTACAAAATTATAAATACAAACAGGCAATTTATAAGTCATTTTACTCATTAGTGCTCACCAATGAACATTCTAGGTTAACCAATTCGAAACTGAACTTTTGTCTTATTCTTCTCAATGATCTAAGAAATCTGAACTGGACTGATCTCTCATCCTTTTTTTATAGAAGATCCTTTCTTTCATATTGTTTAATAGACGCCATGTTTCTGCCTAGGAAACCCATGTTCATTCTACTGTTTCCAAAGACCTTAGCACATGCTAGCCATTCAAGAAATGCTTGGTGAATGATACTGTCACTCCCTGTAGTATTACCAAATAAAATCTTCAATCACTGCTAAAGTAATAAAACTGGCTATACAGTTTAATATCCTAAAACTACAGGTCATTATGCTGTGAAGAAAGTGCTCTACTATTTCTCAACTGTCCTCAGTAGTCAATGGTTTAAGTAGCACATTCTTTGGCCTCCTTGTACCTCTGGAGACCCAACTTCACAGAGTAAGTGAACTACTCACCTCCACACAGCACTGGGACAAAGCCACTACTGCCAAATGATTTTGTGGGGAGAAGTCACAATACTGGATGGTGCTGTGATGGCCTGTATGGATTTCTGCCAATAAGCCGCTGGTGTGAATGTCAAAAAGCTGTCAACATAAAATAGGTATCTATGAAAGTAAAAAACTTTTAAAAATAAGCTATACTCAAAATGAATCTAAATTTTTAAGTCCTGAAAAAACACAATTACTAAAAACTGGCACACCTATTGAAAGTCATAAATAAGATATAAATCAATATACACATACTTTTAAAATACTGCTCATCTTGAAACATATTTCCTATAAAGAAAAAACTATCACAGATGATCTCTCAAGCTGGTCTGGGGAGAAATAAAACCTTTGTGAATAAATGAATGGACTAGCCAAATTAACATACAGAGCAGCTCTCCTGAATGCTTGTTTATTCAAAAGAGGAAAATGGATATTCATAAATGAAGATGATCAAAATAATATAGAGCAGAGGCTTGCTACAATGAAATTAGCTCAACTATTTCTATTTCTCTTCAGAGCTATCAAATTACTCCATTATGATCATTTTCCCATTTTTGAACCAAAAAAGCTATTTTTGAATAACGCAAGCTTCATTTCAACTTTTGAAAGATTTTTAAGTGTTGAATATATTCTTCTGAAGCTTCTGCCAAATGATAAAAACATTTATACCAATATATAGTATTGTGATTTAAGACCAGGGCATTGTCCAGAGGAAAAAAAACAAAACCTTCCAGTGGGAGCCATGAATATGTTTTGTGAATGCACAGCCCTTCAAACATGCACAGATGGTAAGCAGCACAGCATCAGGAGCCAAGAACAAAAGACAGGAAACCATACTTAAAATGCTTCCCAGGACAGGTCATTCTTAAAAATTAATGGTAGAAGGGCACCTGGGAGGCTCAGTCATCAAGCATCTGCCTTCAGCTCAGGTCATGATCCCAGGGTCCTGAGACAGAGTCCCACAAGCTCCTTGCTCAGCAGGAAGCCTGCTTCTCCCTCTGCCTGGTCTGCATGCTGTTCCCCCCTACTTGTGCTCTCTCTCTGACAAATAAATAAATAAAATCTTGGGGGGAAAAAAGTTATCTTTAAAAAAAAAAAAGTTAAAATGGCAAATTTAAGATATATTTTACAACAAAAAAACTTTAGGGGCGCCTGGATGGCTCGGTCGTTAAGCGTCTGCCTATGGCTCAGGTCATGATCCCAGGGTCTCTGAGATGGAGCCCTGCGTTGGGCTCCTTGCTCAGTGGGAAACCTGCTTCTCCCTCTCCCACTCCCCTAGCTTGTGTTCCCTCTCCTGCTGTATCTCTGTCAAAATAAATAAAATCTTTAAAAAAAAATTTTAATCTTCATGTCTTATAAATGCAATGATTCCTTTTCTGTTCCTACAAATTTTAACAAACTTAAGACAAAAGGAGATATTTTTAATTTTGTGCTTTATAAAGGTAGAAACTCAGAAGCACCCAAGATCGAAGGGTCACAACAACTAGATCAATAACAATATAAATGGCTCCTCAGTGAGTTTTATATAACTATACGGTATAATTCGATCTCTAAAATTGTACTATTGGGTGGCCCAATATGTTAAGCAGATGACTTGATCTCAGTCTGGGTCGTGATCTCAGGGTCATGAGTTCAAGCCACCCATTGGGCACCACGCTCCACGCTAGACATGGAGCCTACTTGAAAAAAAATTACACACACACACACACAACACACACACACAATCTTGGGGGATTTGAGGAGCTCTCAAGAGACTTAGGCCTCTTCCTAGGTCTGTGTTCTCACCGAGAAGAAGGCAAAGTTCAGTTCAAGTGCAAAGACAGTGAAGCCCAATGGCAAAAAGCCGGATGAGTTTGAGTCTGACATCACCCAGGCTCACCTTGAGCTAGAGATGAACTCAGACCTCAAAGCCCAGCTATGGGAGCTGAATATAATAGCAACCAAGGACACTGAAGTAGGTGGTGGTCAGAGAACTATTATCATCTTTGTTCCCATTTCTTAACTGAAATTTTTCCAGGAAATCCAAGTCTGGCTAGTTCATGAACTGGAGAAAAAGCTGAGTGGGAAGCTCATTGTCTTTACTGCTCAGAGGAGAATTCTACCTAAGCCAACTCGAAAAAGCCATACAAAAAGTAAGTAAAAGTACCCCAGGAGCCACACTTTGACAGTCATTGCATGATATAATCCTGGTGGGCTCGGTTTTCCCAAGCAAAATTGTGGGCAAGAGAATCCGTGTGAAACTGGATGGCAGCTGGCCCATAAAGCTTCATTTGAAGAGTAAAGCACAGCAGAACAACGTGCAGCATAAGGATGAAACTTCTCTGGTGTCCATACGAAGCTCACCAGCAAGAATGCTAACTTTGAATTCCCAGAGTTTCAGTGGTAAACAAAAATGATTAAATAAAACAGTCACAGTAAAAAAATAAATAAAATTGTACTATTTGGGGTCTGGAGAATAAGAAGAGGTTGATAAAAGGATACGAACTTTCAGTAAGAAGATGAATGAGGTCTGAGGATCTAACGTATAACATGGTGACTATAGTTGATAATACTGTATTGTATAAGTGAAATTAAGAAAGTAGAAATTAAATGTCCTCACCAAAAAAAAAAAAAAAAAAAAAAAGTAAGCATGTGAGGTGACAGATGTGTTATTTAATTCCATGTGGGGGGAAGCTTTTCACAAAGCATACAAATATTAATTCATCATGTTGTATACTTTAAATATCCTACAATTTTATTTGTCAAGTGTACCTCAATAAAGGTGAAAATAAAACTATAATATCTCTTATTCAAGTCTTTTAAAATTAGTATTTGAATGGAATATCACTGGGTCATAAATCAGAATACCTACCTTTCCAATTCCAGGGTATAACATGGGACAAATTATTTGGCTGCTCTGAACCTCAACTGCCTCATTATCAGCAGAGGGCTAATGAAATCTGCTGTGTCCCTTGGATAGTTATATTAAAAGAAATAATATGTGAGAGTACTCTGAATATTACAAATGTAAGCTGTTATTAGATTTTTAAAAAAGGAGAGCATTTTCTTGTCATTCACTATTTTTACATATTGTCCTCATTTATATCACAGAACTCTTACAATATTCTTCAGTTACTGACAAATATTTCTATCACATTCAGCAAATCCTAATGAATTTCAGGGGTAAGAAAACACTTTGAAAATCACCTAAACCAATGTATTCAAAATTGTAAACAAACAAAAAAAAGCGGAAACTATTCCATGTTTTCAATAAATTTGAGAAACAATGGACTAGCCAACATAAATTATTTCTGTATTACAGAATTTCTGGAGGCCTTAAGTATGTTGGTATACACTGAGAACTCTAATAGGGGAAAGCAACACATAACATTTCCCAAACCTATGTGACCATGGAGACCTTTCCTCAGAGCCTACTGACCACCTCCTGGAACACAGTTCTGAGAATTATGAAGTTAGGGAGCCAACCCCATATCATACAGCTATACTTTGATTATATCAATAAACAGTGTACAATGCAAAAATCAGTTGACATTTTCATTTTCTTTAAATCAGGCTAAATTGGCTTATTAAAATACTGATACTTACAAAGATTTTATTTTTTGCTGCCACCATTATCCTAGCACCATCAGCAGACCATGAACAACATTTCACTATCACTTCCATATCCTCTTGAGGCTCCTCTGAATTTAGGAAGAACTGCTTCACATCAATGCTTTTCCTCTCGTTTGCTGATTTCACATCCCAAAGCTTCAGATTGCAAAAATTTTAAGAAAGTTTAAGTTTGTTTTAATCTCAAATCACACCTCTAGAATTTCACCTGGATTAAATGCAAATATTCGTTTTTTCTAATGAATTGTTTTCACTTATGCATGACTTTAAAAATTAAGTACTCTAGCGTCATTCAGCGCCTTCCTTAGAAGAAGAAACAAACAAAACTAGAACCACTGCCTGAAACGCAAAGTGCATAATGTAAAATTAAATAAAATGTTAAAAACTCCTTGCATGGTGTGGAGGAGACTGAAGATTAGGTGTTGACAGGAAGGATGAGACTAGAAGGTGAGAGGAGGCTCACAACTTGCCACTGCTGCCCTCTGCTGAGCCAGGCGTGAAGCGCCCGCCGACTGCATGCACAGCCGGGACGCCACACAGGGCGCAGCCTAGACCGAGTTACAAACATAGCAGAACATCCAGGGATCTAAGGAAGCCTCTGAAAATAGAAAACAAAGAATATGCTGAAAGGAAGCAAGACACCTTGTGTGTTTGGTGGTGCCAGACAGAGCTCTGAAACAACTGGATCCTGAGGAATGGGATACAAAAGACTCTAAACCTCCCCCACTAGCAGAGCCGCCTGAATAGCACAAAAGAAAAAGGCCTTCAAGAAGGCCCATCTTCACTCCCCTAGGCCTTGGGCAGCATCCCAGCTTCATAGAGTGATAATGGCTGCCGTGCCCAGACCAACAGTTGGCCAAGAACAAGGACAGAGAGGGGAAAAAAAAAAGGAGGAAAAAAAAAAAAGCCGTTTCTTGGGCTTTAACTCAGCTTCCAAAGTACAGCTCCAAGGTAAAACCAGATTTGTCTGACCAAGCACATTTCTAAATTTCTTTCAAGTTTAAAGATGCGTTATATACACTAAGGAATATAGCCAATACCAAAATATTTCCCCTTGCAACGAAACTGGAAGGAACAAGAGACATCAGATACTAAAATAGCCCTTTTCTTGATACTTAAAGAGAGAGAAAAAAAAAAAACCCCTACATATGTCAGAAGCTTCAGTCACATCAACTAGGATACATGATAAATCAAACTGTTTCCCTCTTAATATAAAAAAGAAACCACTGCCTAGATTTAAGAAAGAAAGAAAAAAAAAAAACTAACACAACCCAATGTCATTAAATCTACCTAAACTACAATGTGCATCTGGACCTGACTTCAGCTCCTATCCAATGAGTGATGAAAGTCCACATATCAAGGGACCAAGTAAATACCAGCATTTGATTTTGAGTAAGTCACTATACTATAATCAAGGCCCATGTGCACCCTGGCCCTTGTATGTTTAAATGGCAATTTTTATTTTTTATTTTTTATTTTTTTTAAGATTTTATTTATTTATTTGACAGAGAGAGAGATCACACGTAGGCAGAGAGAGAGAGAAGCAGGCTCCCCACTGAGCAGAGAGCCCGATGCAGGACTCGATCCCAGGACCCGAGATCACGACCTGAGCTGAAGGCAGAGGCTTTAACCCACTGAGCCACCCAGGCGCCCTAAATGGCAATTTTTAAATAAAACTCACATTTTGAAATGGTTTGTCAACAGGGCCTGAAAAACACATGCTGATCAACATGATACCCTGCAAAATACTTAGAAGATTACAGAGCCATTTGGGGCAGGAAATAATTTTACAGTTCTTTATCCTCTCAGAAGGCAAAAGCTTTAGAAGACTTTGACCTTGAAATGCTGTTATCCAATATCATTTTGCAGGACCTCTGCTTACTACCTGTCACTGTAACAGCATGAACCAGCTAACGATGCTGGCTTAATAGCACAGTGGGAAAGCTGCCACAAACACAGCAGTTCTCACCAAGAGTGCAGTAATGTCTCTCCCCTGCTGCTAGTTCTCTGTGCTCTACAACCACTTTTTGATACTCACACATGAAGTCAAATTCCTGTCTCTGAAGAGTTTTAATATTGTTTTTTTGTTTTGAGTTTGGAGAAGTCTTAATTTGATTTGAAAGAATACAGCAAAGTTCTATCATCTTGAACACAGTAACAACTATGCTAGTTGCTTTGAGATTATATAAATAAATTAGTTACGGATAGCGCTCTCAAAGAGTTTAAAGGTCAATCAAGGAGGTAAGACATGCCCATAAGTGACTCTAATGAAAGGTACATCAAATGTATCATTTAAGAGTAAAAGATATAGCACAGTGGGAATGTTAGATCCAAGCCGTGGGCTTCAGAGAACAGGTTTTGCAGAAGTGGACACCCTGAAGGTCAGTCGACTGCAGACCAACTTAGGATAGACAGAATTTCAACACTAGAAAGCCAAAAGGAACACTCTATGGCCTAGATTCTAGGTTAAATGGTCAGCATAAGCTAAAGTACAAAAGGGAAAAGCAAAGACAATGAAAAGAAAGAACAGGCTACAGTTTGGGTGCAGTGTCAGGTGCCTGGACACATCCTGGACACGGCCCTCACCTGTTCTCAGAGCACCCTTTTACCATTTCCACAGCTTATCTATTCCCTTATCTCTCTCTCCAACTGGATTCTGAACAACTTCAGGCCAGGAATTAATTGTGTTTTGTTTTGTCTTAGTATTTAAAACCCAAATGCTTGTGTCTGGCACATAATAAGTATTCAATACTAATCAAAAAATACATTTTAAGTGAAAAGACAGATTCTTCTCATGTTTCAAGCACAGGTGAGTAGAAACAATTGTGTTACTGAAGGAAATAGGGTTCAGGTCCAAGATACAGACAGAACACACAAATTCATCTTCACACCCTCCCAAAATCCATGTAAAAGCAATAGTAAAGAGGATTTTTCTCTTTAGTAGTAGTTCTTTAGGCGTAGTTCACAAGGCAAAGGAGAAAGGAGGAAGAGATAACAACAACAAAACTGTAAAGTCTAAAAAAAGCAGAAAGACAAGCAATAAGGGGACTCCTAAACACTGCATCCTGATTCCACCATGGGGAAACCCAAGAAGCAGCCCAATTCATACCATAAAACTCCTAAAAGGCTAAGGAAGTGTACCAGATACCCTCTGTTAAGGGTGGAGAATCACTATAAATCCCTTGAAATCCCCTTCCCAACTATGCAATCCAGGTTGCTATATCCCTACTCTAGCTGAAGAGTAGAGGGTTTTCCTGCGCCCGGCACAGTTGAGAGCAGAGTCACCATTCTAAAAATAGGAAAATTAAGAGAAAGCCTATATCCCAAATGTTGAGATCTCTACCTAAACATTTCTTGCCAACCGGACTTGTACCCTACAGGGTAGGAAACTGAGGATTTTTCTCTGAATATCCAACAAGATCAAGACAAAAGATCTAAGGAGTCTGACATTAGGAGTTTACCATCAAAAATGGCAGGGATAACCCTACAGAGAAACTCACAATTAGCAAGCTCACAATTCCCTATCAGCTTTTTGGTGCTGCACTCTTAATTATGAGCAGGATACATATCTAATACATATACAGATCTTCCTCAACTTACCATTGGATTACATCCCAATAAACCCATCATAAGTTGCAAATGCATTTAATAACATAACCTATTGAACATCATAGCTCAGCCTTGCCTACCTTAAATGTGCACAGAACACTTACATTAGCCCACAGCTTGGCAAGATCTAACAAAGCCTATTTTATAATAGTGTTGAATATCTCATGTAATTTGTTAAATACTGTACAAAAAGCAAAAAACAGAATGGTACTATAGATACAGGACAGGCTGCGTGTGTATTGGTTGTCCACCCTCTTGTTTGCATGGCTGACTGGAGCTACAGCTCGCTGCCACAGCCCAGCATCACAAGCGAGAGTCATGCTGTATTTCAATATCCAGGGGAAAGATTAAAATTCAAAATTTGAATACAGTTTCTACTGAATGTGCATCACTTTTGCATCAACACAAAGTTGAAAAGCCTAAGTCAAACCATTTTAAGTCAGAAACTATCTGTAGGTATATCCAAGATCAGACAGCTAAGCTAGATCTCTAAAAGGCAGACAGAAACCAAAACCAACAGAGGAAACAACAACTATACATGAACACAGATTTTTAAAAACAAACTATTTTTTTTTTAAAGATTTTATTTATTTATTTGAGAGAGACTGACAGCGAAAGAGGGAACACAAGAAAGGGAGTGGGAGCGGGAGAAGCAGGCCTCCCGCCGAGCAGGGAGCCCGTTGCGGGGCTCGATCCCAGGACCCCGGGATCATGACCTGAGCCAAAGGCATACGCTTAATGACTGAGCCACCCAGGCACCCCTAAAACAAACTATTAACACTCACAAAAAGATAAAAGATACTGCATCCATGAAACAAAAGTAGGAAAAAAATGAAAAAAACTGATCGTAAGAATGTGTACTTAAAAACATGACAACGGAAATTAAAAATCCAACAGAAGGATTAGAAAGTAAAGCTAGAAAATAAGGCTAAAGAAATCTTCCAGAAAGGAGGGCAAAAAGAGAAGGAGAGAAAAAACAAAGGTAGAGGAAGAAAGAAAAAGTAGAGAAGAATAAATCAAAAAATTAAAGGAAGCCTACAGAACTGAAGTATTTGAATTTTCAAATTAAAAGAAGCCACCAAGGGGCACCCGGGTGGCTCAGTCAGTTCAATGTTTCACTCATGGTTTGGGCTCAGGTCATGATCTTGCAGTTGTGGGATCGATCCCCAAGTTGGGCTCTGTGCTCAGTGCAGAGTCGGCTTCAGATTCTCACCCTTTCACTCACTCTGCCTCAAATAAGTAAATAAAATCTTTAAGAAAGAAAAAAGAGAAAGAGAGAAAGAAGGAAAGAAGGCAGGCAGGCAAGCAAGCAAGCAAGCAGACACCAAGTGCCAACCACAATAAATGAACACAAACCCACACCAAGGCATATTATCACAAAATTTTTAAAAGAAAAAATACTGGGGATAAGAAGAAGATCTTAAAAGTTTCTGACAAAAAACAGATCACATATGAATCAGAATGCCTTCAAACTTTTCAAGAGGAACTTTAGAAGACAGACGACAAGGGCACAATGTCCCCAAAATTCCTAGGAAAAATAATTTACAACCCAGAAATCTATATGCAGCCAAAAATACGAATTAAATATGAAGTTAGACAGATAAGATCTCAAAAATTTACCTCCCAAAGATTCTTTCTTAGGAAGCTAGAGGAGATTCTCCACCAATGTGAGAAAAAAACAAGAAAGAAGACAAAAAATCTAAGAAAGAGTTTTAAGTCAAGAGCAAAGCAAAAGAATCACCAGGATAATAAAGGAAGCTCTCCAACTGGACAATGGAAGTAGTTTCATCAATCAGAATAGAACAACAGAACACCCCAAGAAAGCTATCTCCAAGAAATATCAAACATATCAAACACCTGATATCAAATAACAAACATCTGATAAGTGTGAATAACTTAAGAAGCAATTTAGACAAGGATAGTTTAAAGATGAATTAGTGATAAGCACCTTAAAAAAAATAAGTATAATGTGTTAAAAAACAAAATTACAGTGTTAATGTACAACACATTCAATCCCAAGGAAAACAAGCAGCTAATATGAGAAAGGAAAAAAACTCGTACTACATGACTCAACCGTGACCAGTTACAATGACGTAAATCCTGGACACTGATCTAATCAAAATCATAAAACATACAGGAAAAAGTGAGGGTCAAGTTTGGGAAGGAAATACAGCTCAGTGTGGAGCACTGTACGTCTGAGGCACAGTATATTATCTAAGTGACAACAACTAAGCAGGTGGTTAGAGATGAGGACACAAGCACACAAGAGAAATGAGGGCTGGAAGTAACACAGCTCAAAGTCACTCACAGAAGAGATGAACCTCATAGAAGACATGAGAGTTCAAGCCATGGGACTAATGAACCGGGATGGGAGAAAGATAACGAAGCTGGTATTTAAGTGAGGTATTTAAGAGGTACTTGAGGAACAGCTATTTTTATATTATATATATATAAACAGCTATTATTTTATATATAAAAAGATTAAGAAGGGGTTAGAGAGAAAAAGGGAAAAAGTAGAGAACACTGATGTCAGGTGAGAGTTTCAGAAAGGAAATATAGGTGGGTGATGGGGGAAGAAGTGAGGAATAATGTTACTACAACAAAAAGAATAAGTCTTGGCTAAAGAAAAATTTAAGATTTCACACTAATCCAAAGAGCATCAACCTTTACAACAAAAACAATGGAGACTGAAAATAAAACTAGATTTTACATGCTTCGAGGGAATACAAGAAAGATACTAGGCCTAACAAGTTTGAAATATGGAGTGAATAGTCAGGAAATGGAGGCTAGTACAGGTAGCTTATGAAAATAAAAATAAAGGGGAAAATAGAATGACAATTTCGGAGGAAAACATAATCCACGGAGAATCAAAGGTTTTTCACTTTTTTGTTTTGGAAAGGTCCAAGAACATGTGTTGGCTGAGGGAAAGGAACCCAAAGAGAAGAAAAGCTAAAGATACATAAAGAAAGAAAAAATAATTAGTAAAGCAAAGCTTGCAGGGGAGAAGAAAAAAAGGAACAGCAGGCCTAAGCAGAGAACTTTCTGGGAACTGATATGAGAAAAAAGAAAGGGAGCTGGGATTTTTATGACCATTTTTGAGGAGATTTAAGGAGGAGAATTCTTTTTTTTTAATATTTTATTTATCTGAGAGACAGAGAGAGAGGGATTGTGAGAATGAGTGGGAGAAGGGGCAGAGGGAGAAGCAGACTCCCTGTGGAGCAGGGATCTTGATCCCAGAACACCAGGATCATAACCTGACCCAAACACAGAGGCCTAACCAACTGAGCCACCCAGGCCCCCTGAAAGAGAACTCTTAATGGGTGGTGTCAATCTTCTGAATAGGTAGGTATGAAGTAAGGTAATCTCCAGAGAGTGAAAGGGATGCAGTGACAAGACTGGGGGCTTAAGAACAACAGCAAAAATCTGGAATTGGAACTATGATGAATACAGCAACAAATCAATTAGGAATGAACAGAGCATAACTTGGCAGCAAAGAAGGCCAGTTGAGCTACACACCTTAAATTTATGAAACGGATAGTCTGGTTTCACAAATGTCTTTAACGTTAAGCAACGTAACAATAATGGAATAATGCTAAGGAAAATGGAATCTTCCCAGAACCTGGAATTAGCAACAGTGATAAGATGGAAAAACCTGACTTGAGATATAAAATGTTTTCTTCTGAAGTCATTCACTTATAGAAAACAAGAAATAATAGGCTTATATAACTGAAAGATTCTCTCAGAAAAGAGTTGTCTTAACCCGTCCAAGGGTATTCTGAAAAGCCTCTTCAGATATAGATTGTCCTAAAGGAAGGGATAGGTATTTAGTATTTGCAGACAACGTCATAGAAGTCAGAATCTATTTACCTGAATATTCTACCTAAGAATGCTCCCAACATCTACTAACAGCTAAAAAATTCCTTAAGGTAGAATTCTACCCAGAAAGGGTTCCTCAATGCCCTGAAGTAATTTATACAAAACCGAGTTATCTTCAGTGACAAAAAGAGATCAAAGATTCGACCAGAGGATCTGCACCAACAGATTTTACCTTCCTGTAACTGAGGAGTTACTGATAACATTAACAAATTTCTTTTCTAGTGATCCTAACAAACAAAATAGTGCCCGGGAGAGTTCAAGTATTTCCCTGGAAAAAATATTTGTCAAGAAGTTTTATTGAGTGCATGTTTTGAGTATAATTCTGTAGTATGAACTTGAGAGTACAAGAAGCTATGATGTCTCTGCAGATCATAAATCTATATTCAGTCTCAAAGAAAAGAAGATACATGAAAATGAATGAACTGAACAGCACAACACATTTACAAGTGGAAACAAAAAGAGATATATATATACATATATAGATAGAAGGATGGATGTACTCAGAACCAGACAGACAGATGTGATAAGAGAACACTTTCTGAAGAAGGCTTTGCATAAAGGTTTGAGGAGCATTAAAAAATATAGGCAAGCGGGGCGCCTGGGTGGCTCAGTTGGTTAAGCGACTGCCTTCAGCTCAGGTCATGATCCTGGAGTCCCGGGATCGAGTCCCGCATCAGGCTCCCAGCTCCACGGGGAGTCTGCTTCTCCCTCTGACCTTCTCCTCGCTCATGCTCTCTCTCACTGTCTCTCTCTTCTCTCAAATAAATAAATAAAATGTTAAAAAAAATATATATAGGCAAGCGAATTGGAGGCCAAAATCCTAATAAAGACTAATGAAATATATATAGAAACAGTAGCTCACATAAGCTACCAAATTATCTCGCCCAGAACAATTAGTGTTAAGGGGACTAGAAGAAACAAACCAGACAGGAACAGAGGTAGCAGAATGATGGAAGGTAAAGCGCCTGATGAGCCTGGGTTTATCACAATTTATAATGAAGCACTTTTGTGTCCCAGCTGAAAGTGGCAAGATGAAAATAGAGGTAGAAAGTTATTCTAGCAGTTCTGTACAAGATTAGGAGAGATGGGGAACACACCTTAGAAAGCTGCTATCAAACATAAGGAGATGACAGCGTGAACCACAGTAATACTATAGAATGGGAGGGGAAAAGGTAGACTGAAGGACGAGGTCAAAGATAGATTAGAATTAAGACCAAAGAAAGAAAGGAAAATCAATGTAGAGGAGACTAGAATGATAACAGAGACAGGAATAATAAAAAAAAGTGGGATTAGGATCTTAGAGAATTTGAAGAATTTAGTTATCTTAGACTATAAATTTCAAGAGGCTGAATATACTTTTTTCCCTAGTTCTGACTTTTTCCTGCACAGGACTTCTGGAGAACAGGAAAATATAAAATAAATGGCATATTCTGCCATTTATTCAAGAATATATAAAAGTAGGGCCTTTATTGGGGCGCCTGGGTGGCTCAGTGGGTTAGGCCACTGCCTTCGGCTCAGGTCATGATCCCAGGTCCTGGGTTCGAGCCCCGCGTCGGGCTTTCTGCTCAGCAGGGAGCCTGCTTCCTCCTCTCTCTCTGCCTGCCTCTCTGCCTGCTTGTGATTTCTCTCTGTCAAATAAATAAATAAAATCTTTAAAAAAAAAAAAAAAAAAGTAGGGCCTTTACAAATTTGACCCCACAGATCTCAAAATTTTATGAAGTTATAAAGACATGTTTAAAAATTAAGAATTCAAAATATATTTACTTTAAAGCATAAGGCAGTAAACCATTTGCAAACAATCATTATAACAAGCAATTATGGTTAAATTAAATGTGCTCCTGGAAGCTGGGGGGAAAAAAGCTCTTCCTGTAGAAATGAGAAAAAGAGAAAACTTTTTCTATAACCAAATCATAAAACCACAAAGCTACAACAGATTTTAATAAAAAACAAAAGCGTACCTTTAATGTTCCATCAGCTGAACAACTAGCCAAAAGCTTATCATCTGGTGAAAATCTGCAGTGATTGACTGAATTTGTGTGGCCAAACATGGTATTTCGGCATTCTTTTTGATTCAAATCCCAGAGCTATTTGATAAAGATAAAAAGATAACTAAAAAACTGGTACTGAATAAGGTAAAGCTAGAAATCTCATAACATTCACCCTTCCCTCCCATTTAAGCTTTTTCAATCAGAAAAATGTTCAATTCATAGTAATGCAAAGGTGTCAAACACAAAAGTGAACTTGTGATTACCAAGTAATGGGGCAGCCCTTAGATCAGCACCTAAATCTACTAAGGGACCAAAAGCTTACCTAGGCTTTTAGTCTGAGAACTAAGTAACTAAATAATTACTGCTCATTTTAACAAAGTAGTTGGATTATTATTTTATTCAGCTCTCTAAAAAGTAATATGTAAAATAAAATGCTCCCAAATTTTTTTTAGATGTTAGGTTACCCAAACGGTCTTTTTAAGATTTTCCAATGCAAATCTTGAGTCTACTTACTGGGCTAAAATCCATTTATGTTCTAAAAAATGACTTGAAAAGTACAAAGATAACAAAGACAGATATAAATACATTTGATAGGAAATTGAAGAGGCTTGAAGAGCAAGTTAACTAAAACTAAATAAACTTAAAAAAAAAGAACAATGGGGAAAAGTGAACATGGACCAGAGAGATCACAAAACTATTACTTATTTTGTTAGGTGTGATAACGGCATGGTACTAGGTTTAAGACCTCAGATATCCATGCCGAAGTATTTTGGGTGCAACGTCACGATAACTGCAATCTGTTATACCATGCTACAGCCAAAAAAAAAAAAAAAAAAGGAGGGGAAGAATAAAATAAGATTGGCAAAATATTAATAATAGTAAGATCTAGACAATGGATACCACAAGGGTTTATTATTGTACTCTCTCTTTTTGCATGTGTTTGAAAAGTGAGTAAAATATAAATAAAAAGGGCTATAGTCCTCTCAGGGGATTTATGCTAACTATATTAAACACGGAAGAAGAAATCATCCAACCCCAAAATTAATATTGACAAAAACCCTTTAGAAATGACCAGTGAGATAAGTCCTATTCTTCATACCCATCTCCATCCTAGACTTCTTTATCCTAGTCCTAGATAAATCCTATTTTTCAGGCAAGTCGCATAGGGGTAGCTTCAGATTTACATTATTTTCATTGCCTTCTGTTCAAGAGTCACAAGAAGTGAATTCTAATTGTCCACATGGTAATACAGGTGTGGTATAGCAGATCTTAAAGTAAAATTTGTACTTAATTAAAATTTTTGACTAACCAATAGAACGCATAGATCTCTCTTTGTTCTCACATCCTAGAGCTTTTTGTCTATAATTAAAATGAGGAAAAATAAACTTCTTCACCCTACAAAATATTCAAAAGAAACACCAAGGGACACCTGGGTGGCTCAGTGGGTTAAGCTTCTGCCTTCGGCTCAGGTCATGATCCCAGGGTCCTGGGATCGAGCCCCGCAACAGGCTCTCTGCTCAGCAGGGGGGGAGCCTGCTTCCTCCTCTCTCTGTCTCTGCCTGTCTTTCTGCCCACTTGTGATCTCTGTCTGTCAAATAAATAAATAAAATCTTTTTTAAAAAATAGTGCTTACATTTAAAAATAAAAAAGAAACACCAAAAATTAATCATAAATAATACAGAAGCTGTAGTTTTTTAGAGGTGGATTTATTCAATAAGGTAAAGCATATCTGAGTAAAAATGAGCTATGATTATAAGACTACATTGGTCTGTTATTTTAATCCAATCCAGAGTTTTCAAATTGTGCTATGCAGGCCCCTAGGGATTCCAGAAACATGTCTGAAAGGGACCACTGGGGGGAAATAAGAGAGGGAACAAGAGAGTAGAAAAGCAACCTCAGGGTGCCTGGGTGGCTCAGTTGGTTAAGCAACTGCCTTCAGCTCAGGTCACGATCCCAGAGTCCTGGGATCGAGTCCCACATCAGGCTCCCAGCTCCACAGGGAGTCTGCTTCTCATGCTCTCTCTCATTGTCTCTCTCTCAAATGAGTAAATAAAATCTTAAAAACCAAAAGAAAAAGATATAAAGAAAAGCAAGCTCAGGGGCGCCTGGGTGGATTAGTCAGCTAAGTGTCTGACATCTACTCAGGTCACAATCTCAGGGTCCTGGGACAGAACCCCACATCAGGCTCCTTGCTTAGTGACTGAGTCTGCTCCTCCCTCTCCCTCTGTTCACCCCCACCCCCTGCTCATGTGCACACAGCCACACATTTCTCTCTTTCCAGTAAATAAATAAAGTCTTTAAAAAACAAAAAATGCAAAACTGCACCCCACTTCAACCAGGGCAATGGGCTTTATCTCTTATACACTGAGCTTCTACATAAGTTTTCTTTTGATGGGAGGGGAAAAAAAAAAAAAAGTTTCCGCTTCCTAAATTGAATGAAGGGGAAAGCCGGGACAATTTTTAATATTTTCTAAAATTTTTTAAAATGATGTATGTAAATGTCAAACACAGAGTCTATGAGGTTTTTCAAACTGAAATGGTTTGCCCAACCCTCCCAAAAATATAATGTCCCTTTGCAAAGATAGTGCAACATTAAAAAAGGGCAGAAACCAAACCAAAACAAGCCAAAGTTAGTGAATCTTTCTGGAACCCCATTAAATTTAATCTAGCTATCTTTAATATTCTACTTCAGAGAAAAAAAGATAAAATCTTTTATAATTTGTAACTATAAAACATTACCAAACATAATGAAATATTTTTGGTTTTAGTTTTATTTTTTTCCTATCAGCATCTTTGTTCCTTTCTCCTAATAACAGAACTTCTGAATCAAGCCCCACTTACAATTCAAGTAGAGCTCACCTCACCTCATTTGTCCCATTTCTACATGGCTAAACTTGTAATCTTTGACCAATTCAAGAATTCCATCCTACTGGCCCACAAGGGTTATTTAACAATGAGAATATAAGCCAAACCAGGTCAAATAGTCTTCTTTAAAATTAAATCTATGGGACCCGGGAAAGAGTATGTTTCTCTTCCTCTGTGACTATAAGCTGTAAGACCCATGTAAGCCAGTAACTGAGAACAGCCGTATTTCCTGCCACACAGAAAGAACATGCCTGAACCAACAAAGAGAGAAACAGAGTCTAAAGATGGAGAGGGGATTAGACTTCAAGACTGTAATTTGAGCATCTGAAATCAGTTATGCCTAAAGCCATGCTCCCTGTAGACTTTTCAGTTACATGAACCATTAATTTCTTTTTCTTTTTGATTTAGGCAAGTATGAAAGTTCCTATCACTACAACCAAAAGAGCCCTGACTAATAAGAGAAAATTGAAAAAAAATGTTCTGATGCACCTATCAAATTTGTCTACGTAGTTCTCATTATCCATACTTACTTTAAGGAAGCAGTCACTTGATGCGGTGGCTAAGAGAAGGTACTGACTGTTGCTGGCAAAACAGCAGCAGTTGACTTGCTCTGAGTGCTCCTCATAGATACGTACCAGCTCCCCCGTCCTAGAATTCCAGATCTAAAGAGAAAAGAGAAAATAAAATTTACAACTCCCCCTTAACTTCCAAAGGAAG
Organism: Enhydra lutris kenyoni; assembly: GCF_002288905.1. Classification (NCBI taxonomy): domain Eukaryota; kingdom Metazoa; phylum Chordata; class Mammalia; order Carnivora; family Mustelidae; genus Enhydra; species Enhydra lutris. The sequence continues at coordinate 5,861,099 of NW_019154091.1, forward strand.
AACAGAAGAGCAAACAAATGTGAGCCGTTTTGTGGCCGATCTCCCCAGTTGGACATAAGGCTAATGAGTACCCCCCTTCTCTAAAATATGCCCGTATTTTTCCAGGATGTTTTTTAAAAAATTACTTGCAAGTCTACACATATGTCTTTCTATAGGATCATTAGAATCCCGTAAAAAATTACATTCTTCAAGGGCAGGACTGCACGTGATCACATGAACAACAGTAGATAGAGAAGTACTATACAAGGGATGGAATAATAGACTTTAGATCAGAAGGATTAAGTCCAAGACCTGGCTCTTCCATTTATAAACTGTGTGTCCATCATCAAGTCCTTACTTTGTCTGCTTCACACTTCCCTCCTCAGTAAAAGGAGGATACTTACACCTGTCCTACACAATTCAAGGTACCAAATGAAATAAAGGACAAGCTAAGTTTGCTGCTGATTTCGAGGTATCAATAAAAAGTAAAGGCAGATGGATTGATAAAAAAAATTAAGGCTTTAGATTCTGAGGGAAACCTAGCTTTGAACCCTGGCTCTATTCGTTATCTGTTAATGTGAGCTTGGGCAAATGACTTCATCTCTGAACCTATTTTCTTATCTGCAAAATGAGATCAATTTACTCTTACTCTGCAAGTTGTAGTGAGAAATTGATAATATAATAAAACAAAGGGTGTAGTATAAAGCCTCACACAGTGTTAAATTCCCAAGCAGAAGTAATCATCATTCTAGTCACTACGTAAGACAATAAAGCAGTGTGTTCTGGAAGAAATAAATTACCTAGTCTTAACTGGGCTCTGAACTTTTTAGAGGTATTAATGTCCCTCCCATAGCATTTTCTTTCTTTCTTTTTTTTTTTTTAATTTTTAATAACCTCTACGCCCATTATGGGGCTCAAACACATGACACCAAGATGAAGGGCCAAATGCTCTACCACCTGAGCCAGCCAGGCGCCCCATATTTTTTTGTCTTATCGAAGTACTCACAAGAGGTCCAAAAAGGGGGTGCCTGGGTGGCTCAGTGGGTTGAGCCGCTGCCTTCGGCTCGGGTCATGATCTCAGGGTCCTGAGATCGAGCCCCGCATCGGGCTCTCTGCTCAGCAGGGAGCCTGCTTCCTCCTCTCTCTCTGCCTGCCTCTCTGCCTGCTTGTGATCTCTCTCTGTCAAATAAA